>NW_024070213.1:32677107-32875887 GCF_014754425.2 Oryx dammah | reverse complement strand
ATGTTATAAAATCGTGTGTATGTTATAAAATCGTGTGTATGTTATAAAATCGAACATATCTAACTATCGAACATATCTAACTATTCAAATCGTTTCTTATATACTTACTCTCAAACACTGAAAATTGCCAGCCATTTTATAAACAGAATTACCTTTGACATTTTTATTATTTCAGCGACTTCATGTTAGAAAAAAATAATGGTATGTAAAGCTAAGTGCTAAGATGTTTAATTTTGTCTCTTGATTGAAAGAACAATTTATATGGCAATAATCAGTATATTTTGCTTGTAC
This sequence comes from Oryx dammah, assembly GCF_014754425.2. Classification (NCBI taxonomy): domain Eukaryota; kingdom Metazoa; phylum Chordata; class Mammalia; order Artiodactyla; family Bovidae; genus Oryx; species Oryx dammah. Next base: position 32,875,596 of record NW_024070213.1, on the reverse strand, counting down.
TTTTCTAGATGTATGGTTATTTACATTAAAACTAAAATTATTGGGGGAAAAGTTGATTATTGGGATAAGAATTTTTGCCTAAAGAAATGTCCTGGTTTAAAATCGTTTATTATAAAATCTAAAAATTCTAAAAATATTATAAAAGCATTTTATTTATAATGATTTGTTGTTGAAAATATTGGTGTGAATATAATTTTCTCTCCAAGTACAATATCCTGAATAATGTTATATCCATAAGGGTTGCAGATCTTTGCAGTCTGTTGGCATCATGTTTCTGCATAATTATTCACCTTGTCAATTACTTGGATATGAGTGTTGAATGCTTAGAGTGTTAGTTCGAATGATACTGATCCCAGAATATTCCCTGGAATCTGTTCCTTAAAATAATTGATAATATGAATTTGTTTTATTATCATATGCTGTCTTCTAAAATTAAGATTAGGGAATGGGGATATGATTAAGAGCTGTTAATGAGATGCTGAGTGATTATGCCTCAATTATGGGTATTGAGTTTATTGGGTGAAATCTATTGAGTTTCAAAACCAAGTGACAGGTTACTCTAGTTGTTGGCAATAACATGGAAAACAAGAATCTCAAAGTCAGTAAATTCACAGAGTATTTTCTCTTAGAATACTCTTTGTAACAAAATAAATGTTTTCCTTAAGACTCAAATTATTTTGAGCAATTTTCTATTTAGGAAAAAGATAATTGATTTGTAATGTTTATAGGGAAAACCCAAGAACATAAAAGAGAAGCAGGGACTCTATCTTACTCATCTTGTGGCTTTGGATTTAGTTCGGTACATTGTAATAACTCACTAACTGTTGTTGAATGAATGAATGAATGGTTAAGGGGATGATTGGACAGAGAGAGCGGGAGTGGGTTAGATGGATGGATGAGTGAATGAAGTAAAGATCTGTTCAGAAGTCAGGGAAAAAGTTATAATAAATATAAACAATGGTTTTAACAAAGTCCTGTATATATGATATACCCAAGAATGATTTCATATCCCTTCAAATGAATGTCATTTTTCAAGATTATTATTTTGATCTATGATTGCTACTGTTTAATTTTGAAAATATTATCTTATTTTAAATTCATAATAATTTTGAAGTTATATAATAAAACACCCACTATGCCTCATTATTTTATAGGAACATCACAATACTTTAACAAGATGTTTTGCCAAGTGTTCTCACCCAATTCAGGAGACCAAAGACAGGCTTGAGATGACTTTTGTGTCTCTGAAACCACATATGCCATCAGAGGAGTTTTGCTTATTGAGATGTATCTCAAAAGTATGTTGCAGTTTCTGAATGACAGTTCCAAAAACAAAGCAATGGAATTACTGAAATAAGTTTGTTGTTTCCAAAGAGACTACTTCGAAGGGGAAAAATTTATTTCAAATATGTTTTAAAAACAGTCTCATTAAATTGTTTTTCATACCTTAAAGCTATGTTTAATGACATAAAGATAATGTGATTTGACCCACTAAGAAAGTTACAAATATGTATCAATGATTTTCTATAGAATCAATATTTTTTCTAAGTACATATTCGTTCTAAGTGTGAATTATTCCTGTAGCATCTTGGACAATGATAATTTGGTTTGATTTATTCTGTAAACTATTTCCCTGTATTGAATGAAATTCTGAAATTTTAAAATGTAGGACTAATGCTCTGTTGATTCCAAAAGAGTTAAGGATTTTTATTTCATTGAATAAATATTTTTATCCTGTTAGCTATTGTGGTATAAAACAATGACATGATATGCTGCCTTTTCTACTACTTCTTTTATGGAAGTGTTAATGTGACCTACATGCTAATTAATATTATAAAATTATTTGAAAAGTTTTGGTTGTCTAAATGTGTTGGGTTTTGGTTTGAAAAAATCTGACCTTGGTAAAACTGCCTTTGCTTTAATAACTAGTTCATCTTTAACCAAGTCTTAAAAAGTATCCTTAGGAAAGGAACAAAAATAAAATAAGTAAGGTATCTTCAGTTAGTAATTAGTATAAAAACAAATTACATATATCATTTTATTTTGGAACATTTGGAATTGTTATATAGAGCACATACTAAGTATAAAAGATTAGTAGGAAGTGGAACTTGCTTGATGATTATCGCTGCTGCTGCTGCTAAGTTGTTTCCGTCGTGTCCGACTCTGTGCGACCCCATAGACGGCAGCCCACCAGGCTCCCCTGTCCCTGGGATTCTCCAGGCAAGAACCCTGGAGTGGGTTGCCATTTCCTTCTCCAATGCATGAAAGTGAAAAGTGAGAGTGAAGTTGCTCAGTCATATCTGACTCTTAGCGACCCCATGGACTGCAGCCTACCAGGCTCCTCCATCCATGGGATTTTCCAGGCAAGAGTACTGGAGTGGGGTGCCATTGCCTTCTCTGTGATGACTACTGGAACTCATGTAATTACCATATTATTATTCTATTTGCACTTGAGTAAATAAGAGTTTTGTTTGTTTGTTTTTTGCTGTTGTTTAAAGTTTTGTTTTTATTTTTTATTTTATTTTTAACCACATTGTATGGCAAGTGGAATCTTAGTTCCTTGACCAGGCATTGAACCCTTGCTCTCTGCGTTGGGGAGATGGAGTTTTAACCACTGACCCCCAGGGAAATCCCTTACATATGTTTCGATAAATAAATATTGGTATTTCACTTAATGTGACTGATAGATTCAAGAGGAATGACTTGGCTAACTAATTTTTTTCATCTACATTATATGAAAGCATGTTTGTTAGCTTTCTGTCCAGACAGGTCCTCCAACAAGAGTTCACTTGCAAATCAGTTGTTGAAATTGAGAGTAGGTTGCCTATAGCATTACTGTTAAGAGCTGGATCTGCAATCTGCCTACCTAATTTCATCTAGATATCTAGTTTAAGCATATAGATTTATTGCCTTAAAATTTTTAGTCAACCAGTGAACAAATGGTTCACTGAAGAGTAAATGAAATTAAATGAAAAAAATATACCTACTAAGTTATACCTGTTGACATTGAAAGGTGAGAAGAAACTTTTAATTATGAGTTACATTTGTTTTTCTGCATTTGTTTAATTATTGTTCTAATTAAGCTTATAATTTCTACAGAGTGTAATGTTAAATATATTTCACCTATTTTGAACTTAGTACAGTAGTATTTAAATGTGTTACGATAATTGTGTGCATTCCAAGCATTAATTTAGTTCAATGAAGATTTTTGTTTTGAATTTATATTTACTTAATCAAATACTTATACATTTTAAGACATTAAAATATGCTTAACTACATGTAAGAATGCCAGAATACCAGAGAAATGCTAATTAAGCAAAAATAGTGATCAAATAGCGCATGAAGCTGAAATGAAACTCAATGAAATACAATGAAATGAAATATAATGAAAATGGAAAGAGAACACTGGAGTTGAAAAATTTATATTTACTTAATCAAATACTTATATTTACTTATATAAATATAAGTTAAATACTTATTTTTACTTAAATACTGAAATTTATATTTATTTAATCAAAAACATACATTTTAAGAAGTCAAAAAATGCTTAACTATGTGTAAGAATGCCAAAATACCATAGAAATGCTAATGAAACAAAAAATAGTGGTCAAATAGCTCATGAAGCTGAAATGAAACCGGGTGACATAAAATGAAATGAAATGAAATACAATGAAATGGGAAGGAGAACATTGGAGATGAAAAATTGGAAATATGAAGGGAAGTAAAATGTCTTTAGACTAATCAAAGAAACTAGGGACACTTCAGAGAACTTAATACTATTTTCATACCACATATATCTTTCATCTCATGGGCTCAAACACTATTACTTATAAAAACATACATACCCACAAAGTTTACCTTCTTAATGAACTATTCATTGATAGAAATTTAAGTCCATGGACAGAATATGGTGATGCTCTCAGAATGCTCTAGTTCTTTTGTTGTGCACAACTGATGCTGTTCTTTCAAGAATCAGCCATAGAACTTATTAATTTATTATTATTAACTTATCCAAGAAAAATAAATTTAAAAATTGTTCTTCATGTTAACCTGAAACTGTCACAACTTCATTAATCAGCTATACCCCAATACAAAATATAAAGTTTTTAACAAAAAGAATATGAAAGAAAAATTGCAAAGAACTCCCTACTTTTACCTGTCATTACAAAATTGTGTAATTTATCATTATTGAAAAATTTCCAAGATTATGAATGCTGAGTCAAAGAAGACATAATTGAAATGTTTAATCTTATGGCCACATTCCATTTGTACCATTTTGTAATGTATGAAAAAGATTGTTCTTGCAGTGGAATATATGAAATATGATTTAGATGCATAGATTTTATTAAGTACTAAGTTCTGCTAGAATTATACTGGGCACCAGTGATTTCATATACACAACAGGTAAACACTGAGAATATGATCTAGTATAAGTTCTGGGAACTGATATCAGGGAGGAATGAATACAGGAGGAAAGAAAAGGCAGAAAGTAAAGCAGGGGAAGAAGAAATAGTAATGTGCCCTGCCTCTGAGGTGTGTATTAGTACAGCTCCCCAGAAGCAGATCCTGAGAAAAGGATTCAAGTGCAAGTTATTTATTAAAGAAGTGCTCCCAGGAGAAACCAGTAAGAGAGTGGAAGAAAAAGGACAGGGAAGGCTTGATTTCAGAAGTATGATTTCAGAGAGGGTGTGATTTCAAGAGAAGTCCTGAACTAGTCTTGTGGGGCACTTGGGATATAAATTATACCTTAGAGTTTTAACCTTCTCAAGGCAAAGGAGTTGGATGTCACTCTGCCCTACCAGACAATCATGGATTATAAACCGACAGGGGGTAAGACCTGCATTTCTAGGCACTTTCAGCTCCCTGCTCCTACAATACAACGGTCCCCAGTAGTCTAAGGGGAATCCTCAGAAGAAAGTTGCAGGAGCTAAACAGGAGAAACAAAGCCCATGGAAGCTGGGAATTGGGTCCTTAGAACCACTAAAGAAGGGGTCTGGTCTGAGGGGACACAATAGTGTCCATAAATAGGATTTCAAAATATAAGCTCTTTTTTGTTGTGTCTCCACCGCCCATCCTGCTCTTTCTACATCTATTCCCATCCCTTGCTATTGCTCTTGAGAGTTTTCAAGTCCCTAGTACCCTACAGCTGCAATTCCCGTGCAGGTCCAGACTCTTTTCTCAGTTGGTGCCACCTTTTTCTTTTCTACAGCTAAACTTATTTCCTTTTTAAAATATTTCTTTATTTTTAAATTTTTATTTATTTGGCTGCTTCAGCACATAGGATCTTTGATCTTCCTTGCAGGGTACGGGATCTTTAGTTGCCACATAAAAACTCTTAGTTATGGCGGGGCGGGGGGCAGGGTCGGTGTAGTTTGCTGATCAGGGATCAGATCTGGACCCTCTGCATTGGAAGTGCAGAGTCTTAGCCACTGGGCCACCAGGGAAGTCCCGGGTCTCATTTTCTTAGCTCAGCTAAGCATTGAAGATAGATTGGTTTGAATGCATTCACATTATCTTTTAACAGCTGTGTATTAACTAAAGTGAATATCTTAGTCATATTATTTTATTTTGGACCGTTGAGTGAAGAGAACTTAACACTGTACAAGGGAAGAGATTTTCCACTGTGGAGGCCACCAGATGGGCAGAAATAGCCCTACATGTTAGACTCGCTTTCTGCACCTCTGAACCCAAAAGGTTTTCAGTAGCTGCAACTTATTTTTTGGTTTGTCTTAAAATGACTTCATGTCATGATAGTAACACTGAGGAAGCTATGTCCAAAAAATAGAGTTTGATACTAAGGAATTTTGGAAATTATTTGAAAATACTCAATTTAACCAACAAATGATGAGTGAAGAAAAAACTATAACTCGTTTTTCATCTATCTTAGAAATCATGAATATATTTTTTTCTATTCCCACCGGTGCTAGTAGAGTATGGCTAATTAAATTCTCCTGTCTTATCTAGGATTGACCTGCATATAATTTTTTTGTAAGAAAGCTGTGAAAAATACATATTGGAATTATTCATTAAATTCTTCAGATGTTTGTAGAGATGCTTCAATATGAGGAGACTCCATTTAGTAATGCTTAGAGCATGGTAGGATTTCCCAGGTGGCTCAGCGGGTCAAGAATCCGCCTGCAGTGCAGGAGACACGGGAGACATGAGTTTGATCCCTGGGTAGGGAAGATCCCCTGGAGGAGAAAATGACAACTTATTCCAATATTCTTGCCTGGAAAAGGCAAGAATAGACATAGGAGGAGGAGCCATAGACAGAGGAGCCTGGCAGGCTACAGTCCATGGGGTTACAGAGAGTTGGACAGGACTTAGCGACTGAACACACAAACAGCATGAGGATACTTGTTCTCAAGGAGGATACACTCATCTTTATTCGATTTCAAATTTTTTGCAGAGATTAAAGGATCAAATAGAAATAAGAAAAAATACTCTCAAAGTATAAATTTGTTCCGTTTTACAAGGCATGATTTACTTCTACAAATAACCCCTAAGAAGTTTTTAAATTTTTTCTATTTTCAAAATAAAGTACATACTAATTTTCAATATAAAACAGCACTTTACTATTTTATTTTTCATTATAATAACATACTAATTATAACTTATATATTATTATATTACAAAAAATCAGAGTAGAAGAAAGAGGAGAAACATGAATGCATTTTACCCCACTAACATAAGATAATCAGTTTAAATGGGTTTTTTTGCTGCCTAATATTTTACTCTTTATATGTACATTTTTGTGTCCTAGGTTTTTTTTTTTTCTCACTTAACTTTAAACTATACACATGGTTCTGTTGTAAACTCTTCATGAATCTTTTTTAATGCCTCCCAAATGTTTCACTGAATGGGTCGTTAGGCTAACAATTCCGTAATTATCGGGCATCTAATTGTTTACAAATTTCTTCTCTTACCCTTTCTAAAGGGTAATCAGCTGGACTTTTAGTGATCAGACCTCTCCAGTTAGCTGTGCAGAAGGTGTATTTACACTTCAAAGTCCTTTGTTGTTTAGGGAAGCTTCTGTGGTTCTCTTATATTTCCTTCTCCTGCCAACTGAAGCTATCTACTTGGAAGAAAACTTTATGTCAGAGTAGGCCCTAGACAGGGCTGATTAGGCCTGGAGCACCATAATGCCTATGTGCTCAGTTGTGTCTGACTTTGCAACCCCACGGAGTGTAGCCCCCCAGGCTCCTCTGTCCATGGGATTTTCCAGGCAACAATACTGGAGTGGGCTGCCATTGCCTTCTCCAGAGGATCTTCCCGACCCTGGGATGGAACGTGTGTCATTGCATTGCAGGCAGAAGAGAATGTGTGTCTCTTGCATTACAGGCAGTGGTAAACACTGAACCACTTGGGAAGCCCTCAGGAGTCCCTGACCATTATCCAAAGCCAAGCAACCTAGATCTGAATGGCCCTATAGAGCTTATACTTGACAAATCTTTCCACAGGCTGAGATTTTCTATCCATAGTCGTGAAGGAGCACTGTGTATTTTGAAATCAGAAGACCCTTGAGAGTTGCGCTTGAGTAGAGTGAAAGTTCCTGTGGGCTTCCCTGGTGGCTTAGAGGGTAAATAGTTCACCTACAATGTAGGAGACCCAGGTTCCACCTCTGGGTCTGGGAAGATCCCTTGGAGAAGGGAATGGCAAACCACTCCGGTATTCTCGCCTGGAGAATTCCATTGGCAGAGGAGCCTCGTGGGCTACAGCCCATGCAGCCACAGAGTCGGACATGATTGAGTGACTAACACTGCGCACACAGAGTGGATGTTCCTGCCATTCTCCTGGTTTACCTGGAAAATCTTCTAGAAGAGGAAGATTTCCATGAGCAGCTTGTATAAAGGAAGGCATGCTAAATAGAAGGTGGGGAGGTGGGGTGTTCTGGGCGTGGGTTAGTCTGGTAGGCTGCATGTTCCTTCCCCATCTCCCAGTTTAATTCTAGAGACTGAGGATCTCAGTAACCAGGGAGGCAAAAGTACTTTGAAAGTAAACCCGCATGGAGGTACGTGTGTGTGTGTGTGCACTTTTAGATGAGAACATTTGTGAAAGGCTTGGCTAGTGCTTTAAAAGGAATGAAATCCCTTGTACTCTTCACAGACCAGGATAATCTCTTTGGTAAGAACTTAGGGCAGTAATTAGTCCGGCACAGAATTCTACACCAGAATTTTTATCTATGTTTAATGTCTTGGAATCATTTTAGTTTTATTGTAAGGTTGCTGCTTGTCACGAGTTTGGCAAAGTGTGCTAGAACAAAGGTAAAGTCACTAGGATCCAGGGAAGATGCTGTTAATCTGAGAACAGGACCATAGATAGGAGAGGTCACAATCAGGATAAGTTTACTTATTTTAGTAGTCTGTGCTTTTCTAGAAAACTCTTTAGAAAGGACATACTACTTTGAAACAGCAGTAGGCAAAAGCAAGACCAAACTGTGATGTAATCATCAAGAAAACCATATTTATAATATGGTTAATTAAATTTGCTGCAATCTTGAGACAAGCATCCTGTAAGTGTGCCAGTAAATCTGGTCTTGCTTTACCAGACTGAAGGGCACCCCCTCCTCCTCCCAGAATGAGGAGCTCCTTGCCAGGGGACGCACACAGGCTGGCAACAATAACTAATACGTTATGAGAGGTTAAACAAGTTTAAATAGAAATCCTCTCTGAACTGAAGGGCAAATTGTCAGAAATTTCTTTGTCTGCTGGTGATGCTGTTAAATTGAAAGCACACTGGGAGACTTGGTAGAAGCAACAGTGGTTGAAATGATGGCCTGCTGTTTGGAGCAAGCATCCTGGCTCCACCAATAGGCCAGACATCTGCTAGCAACTCCTTGTCAGGTTCTGCCCCATACAGGGCCCAAGAACACTTTGCAACATTTGACTCATCAGCATCTTCAAGTTCTACAGTGTGTGCTACGTCAAGAATGTTTATGTTCTAAAACAGAGCTAATTAAACATTTCAAAGGGAAACATTATTTTAACACTAATTAGATATGATTACAGCTTTTTTTCTGTGTGCTCAGGCAGAGCTACACTAAGCACCTTCATTTTGCTTCCTTTGCTCAGTTTGGTAACTGAGTTTTGCCAAATAATGCAGTGCTGTCCTGCCTTGTGGTATTCATTCCAGCTTGTTGACGAGTTGAAAACCTTTACCGAATTTAAGATGATTTCAACAAAGAACAGCAGCAGTAACAACAATGATAGACTGGATTGTATGCCTCTTGGTAGAAAGGCATGCTACCATAACTTATACCCACTTGTGGCCTTTTTTGAGACCCTTTAAAGGTGGATTCTTTTATTTATTTCAAACCTGTAAGGTTGATACAAGCCACAAATATCTCAGTTCCACAGATGAGGAATCCACGACATAGGATAAGCAGGTCTGAAGCAAAGCAAGACTGGCTGAGATGCACAATTCAGAGCTTGGTTTCTGGGGAGCATCCCTTTAGGAGAGCTAGAAAAGTACTTTTGCTCAAGGCAGTTAAAATCCACCAGATAAAAACTTATCAAATATTCGTGAGAGCCATACCGGATTGGCAGTATATAGACACGAGACCTCTTTAATTGATGACATAAGAAAAGCTACAGTATACTTTTAACTAATGACCAGAAACATCTTAAACTCAAATAAACTAGTTTTACCCATCCATTCATATGACCATTTACATTTTTTATTTGTGTGTTCAGTATGTTAATGGGCTTCCTTGGTGGCTCAGATGGTAAAAAATCTGCCTGCAATGCAGGAGACCCCGGCTTGATTCTTGGGTCTGAAAGATCCCCTGGAGAAGGGAATGGCTACCCACTCCAGATATTCTTACCTGAAGAATTCCACAGACAGAGGAGCCTGGTGGAAGCCTATAGAAATTCACAAAGATTCAAGATAAGATTTCTCAGAATAGAAAATGCTTGCAGTTGGAAAACAAATTAGTTGAAAGCCTTTCAGTGACAGAGGGAAACCAAGGGTTTTGAATGTTTACTTCTTAATGAATTCAATGAGATGATACATTTCTTAGCTTCTTAAAAGCTATTTATGATTAAGAATACAAAGTATAGGGAAATAGGTATCAAATGGTATTATGATAGACTGAATATATATTATTTTCTGTGATCTTGAGAAATAGTGCATTTTTTTACACCTTTTCTCAAATTCTGTGAAATCATGCTTTTTACAAAAGAAATAGAGAAGTTGGTTCTCTGCAGTCCTAATTAAAAAGAACTTTAATGAAAAGTTCTACTTCCAACCCAAGCTTGAGGGCATAGCAGTAGCAGGGGAGTGTTGTGTTCATTTGCTTCTTGAGTAGTTGAGGAAGGAGTTGCCTTTCAAACAGCAAGCAACTAATATGATGCCCTCAGGACACTGCTGTCACATCAAAGTTGTTGATTTAAAACACACACACACACATATCATTGTCACCATCATCATCATCATCACCAAGTAGTTAAAATTTTAACAAACATACCAGAGAATTTTCTGCAATTATAATTATGCAGTTGAAATGATGGCTATGCTTTTACCAATAACACCCAAATAAATGACAGATGATACCTTGTCTCACTAAGTGGGTATATCTAATTTTAATAAAAATTTCCATGACTGTAAGATTTTTTTCATGAATTATGGATTCATTATGTACACCTTCACAGATATCTCTAAAGCTTGGAATAAGAAACTATAGAAGGATAAAAGTACTTCCTAAATTAGAATGTTCCTCTTTCTTCCTCCAATTAGATTTCATTCCCTATTTTCTCATTGCTATTAATATCCCTATTTTTCCAATCTGCCATGACTTTAAATGTGGAATCTCCTTTTAGTTCTTGCTCTCCTTGGCATCAAATACATTCATAAGTTATATATATATATTTTTTTGGTCTGTGATGTTTTTCAATGATTTCCCTTGCTATTCCATGGACACCATTTTTGAATAGACCCTTTTCAGCTCTCTCCAATACATTTCACTTGTTTTACAAGTGATCTTTTTTCCTAATTCTCTTTAAACTCATCTCTCATGCCATTACCATGATATCTTCCTGTAACAAAGCCTTTTCTTTGTTGATTTTTTTGTTTGAGAATTTCCTTACTTCCCACTGAGTTCTTGCCTCTATTACCAACCTACCTTGCTACAGCTCTGTTCTAGCCAGAATCCCAGATCGTCTCTGTTCCTGTGCTTAGGAACCCTGATTTTACTCAGTGTCCGTGCTTCATGTGAGATGTTGACTATTTCTCTTTAAAAATTTTTTTCATTTCTTTTGGCTTTTAAGACAATGCTAAGCCAGCTTTTCCTCCATCTTTCTACCTACCTTACCTTAGCATCCTTAATAGCATTTTTCTTCCCCTGCCCACCCCTTAAATGATGGCTTCCTTATAGGTTCTATTTGATCTTTTTCCTCTTACTTTGCCAACTTTCTTGGAGTAACTTTATTGACATCAGTGGCTTTGACTACCACCTAAATGCCAGTGGTCACTAAATTTTTATCTTTAGCCTGTAAACTCATCTATTACATGTGCTTACTGGATATCTGCGCTTGAAGGCACTACAAATACCTCAGTTTTTAACATTTCTAAGTTGATATTATTTTCCCCACTCCAACCAAAATCTTTTTTATTTCTATAGTCTATTTTGTTGTGAATGAACCCATTACTTCTGCATTTTGGCTGAGTCAGAGCCTGAGAGTCTTCCTAGACAGCTTAGCATGCAGAACATTATTTAGAACCAGCTGTTGGTTGGATGAAGGATATGGCAACCCACTCCAGTATTCTTGCCTAGAGAATCCTGTGGACAGAGGAGTCTGGTGGGCTGCTGTCCATGGGGTCGCAGAGTTGGACATGACTGAGGCGACTTGGCATGTATGCCTGCATTGGAGAAGGAAATGGCAACCCACTCCAGTATTCTTGCCTGGAGAATCCCAGGTACAGAGGTGCCTGGTGGGATGCCATCTATGGGGTCAAACAGAGTCAGACATGACTGAAGCAACAGCAGCAGCAGCAGCAGTTGGTTGGGCATTTCTTTATGCATTCTTCATGTAGAAGGGAAAAAAAAAAACAAATAATATATAAAAAAGTACAATAATGATAGTTTCTAACTTTATTGAGGTATAATTAATATATATTTGCACATTTTGTAGTGTACAGTTTGATAAATGTCGATGTATGCATACACCCCGAAACAGTTAACTACAGTCAAGACAGTGAATATTATCTCCAAAAATTTTCTCATGTCTGTATCTTCTTTCTGTCACTGTGTATTAGTTTGCATTATCCAGAATTTTATACAAACATGATCATCCATTATCTATATAGTTTTCTTTTATCTACTTTCTTGCCATAACTATTTAGATTTATCCATGTTATTATGTGTATCATAATTCATTCCTTACTATTGCTGAATAGTATTCTTTGGGCTTCCCTGCTAGCTCAGTGGTAAATAATCTGCTTGCCAGTGCAGGAGATGTAGATTTGATCCATGGGTCAAGAAGATCTCCTGGAGGAGGAAATGGCAACCCATTCTAGTATACTTGTCTAGGAAATTCCATGGACAGAGGAGTCTAACAGGCTACAGTCCATGGGGTCACAAAAGAGTCGCACATGACTTAGCAACTCAACAACAACAACAACAACAACAACAGTATTCATTGTACAAATATGCATAATTTATTTATCTGTTCACCTGTTGATAGATGTCTGGGTTGTTTCCAGTTTGACTATTACCAAGAAAGTTGCTACTATCATTCATATCTACATTTTTTATGGCTATTATTTTTTAATGTATCTGGAGTTAGTGCCTAAAAGTAGAATAGCTGGATTATAGGATAGATGTGTGTTTAACATTTTAAGACACTGTCATTGTTTACCCACCAACAGTGTCTGGGGGTCCCAGTTCCTCTACATCCTCACCACACCTTGATGTGGTTAATATTTTAATTATTAGTCATTCAAATAAATGTGTAGTTATATCTCACACTCGTTTTGATATTTTTACCAAATGACTAATTATGTTGAAAGGATTTATATGTACTTATTTACCGTCTTCTTATCTTCTTGAAATGTCTGTTCATATGCCTTGCCTGTGTTTAAATCTGGTTTTCTCATTCTTTTTATTATTGAGTTTTGAAAGGCCCTTATATACTCTGGACACAAATCCTTCATCAGTATATTGATTTGAAAATATTTTGCTGTGGCCCATGAGTTGACTGTTTTATTCTTTAGGAAGTGTATTTCAAGGAATCCAACTTTATATTTTTGATGAAGTCAATATTTTTTTTTCTTCTGTTATTTATGCTTTTGGTGTTGTATCTAAAGATACAACCCAAAGTCACAAAGATTTCCTGATATGTATTCTTCTACAAGTTGTATAGATTTAGGAATTATATTTGGGAGTTAATATTAGTAAAAGGTGCAAAGTGTAGATCAAGGTTTTTATTTTTCCACGAGTATCCAGTTATTTCAGCCACAGTTTTTGAAAAGGCTATACTTTCTCCACTGAATTTTCATTTTGCACTTCTGTCAAAAGTCAGTTTTCCATATGTCTATGGGTCAGTATCCAAACTCTGTCATGTTCCATTTGTCTGTTTGCCCCTTTTTGTGCCAGTACCACAGTTTTTCAAAGATTGCTGTAGTTTCATAATAAGACTTGAAATAAGGTCAGGTTAATACATCAATTTTGTATTTTTTTCCCTCAAAGTTGTATGGCAATCTCAGGACCTTTGCATTTCATATGAATTTTAGAATGAATTGGTCCATTTGTACAAAAAGTCCTTCTGAAATTTTGATTGAAATTTTGTTGGAAACATTTTTTGTAATGTGTAGAATAATTTGAGAATTGATATCTTAATAATATTGGGTCTTCTGAGCAACAAACAAAGTAGACCTCACCATTTGTATACATCTCTATCTTGAGAATGATTTATAATATTCAGTGTAGGTATTGCACTTATTTTTCCATCAAATCCTTATTTTATAATTTTGGTGCTATTTTTACAAATGATACTGCATTTTAAATTTAAATTTCTGAATGTTTCTTTTTGGTATAGAATATGACTGATTTTATGTATTATTTTTATATTCTGCAACACTGATAACTCATTAGTTCTATAGCTTTATCATAAATTCATACTTTGCTGTATAGACAATTATGTTGTCAGCGAATAAAGAGAGATTACTCATTGCTTTCATATCTAGCAGCCTTTTATTGCTTTTTCTTACCTTATTGTACAACCTCCAACACAAGGTTGAGAGAAATTGTGATAGTGGACACTTTGTCTTATTCCTGATCTTTGGAATTCATTCTTTCTTATATAATTGAGAGAAATTGTGATAGTGGACACTTTGTCTTATTCCTGATCTTTTGAATTCATTCTTTCTTATATAAGTCTTATGCTACAATCTAGGGTTTTTTTTTTTTTTTTTGTAAATGTTCTTTATGATGTTGAGAAAGTCCTTTGTACTTTAAGGACACAGAATTTTCATGAGAATAGATATTGGACTTTATAAATGCTTTTTCTAATATATTGATATGGTCACACAGTTTGTTAATATTGTCAAGTTCTCTGGCCAGTTTTAAAACTTGAAGACAACCTTGCATTCCTAGTATAAACTCCACTTGACTTCAATTGGCTAACATTTTGTTAAGAATATTTTCTATCTATGTTTGTGAGTGATATTTGTCTTGTCAAGTATTTTTCTTGTATGTCTTTGTCTGGCTTGGTATTAGGGTATGTTGACCTTACAGAATAATTGGAAAAGTATTTTTTCCTTTTCAACTTTGTGGGAGAGTGTGCACAGAAATTATTCATTTATTAAATGTTTGATGGAATTTCCCAGTGAAGCAATTTGGAGCTAGATTTTTCTTTGTGGAAAGGTTGGTTTGTTTATTTAACTAAAAATCTCATTTTTAAAATAAAATGGAACAGAAAGCTATTTGTGTTATCTAATTTTTTTTTCTTATGTAAGCTTTGGAAATTTGTACCTTGTAATGAATCTGTTCATTTTGTACAAGTTGTCAAATTTTTTGTCATAAAGTTGGTCATAATATTATAACAATTTTAACATCTGAAGAATCTCTAGTGATACCGTATCTCTCATTCCTCATGTTTATAATTTTTAGCTCCTTTGCCTTTCTTTTTTTGATCACCAGCTAGAGATTTGTCATTTTTATTGATCTTCTCAAAGAAGTGTAATTTGGTCTGATTAACTTTACCTATTGGTTTTTTAATCTTTTATTTCATGGAAATAGTTCTTCTGCTTGAAGGACTTCTTTTAGAATTTCTGTGTCGTGTATCTTTCGGAAGTTAATTTTTTAAACTTTGTATTTCTATTTGATATTTCACCTTTCTTTTTGAAAGATACTTTTTTTGGGTATAGAATTCAAGGTTGTCAGTTGTTTTCCTTCTTTTATCTACGGGTTTATATGTTTCATAAGATTTGAAATTTTTTTCTATCATTATTTCTGCAAATACTTCTTTTCCCTCTTGACTTCTGTTTCCCCGTCTGCACATATAGCAGAATGTATGGCTCTTGGAATTATCCCACAGCTCTGAATCTCTGTTCTTTTCTTTTTTTTCCCTTTTTGTGTCTTTTTTAGTTAGTTTACTGTGTATTTCTATTCAAGTTAATGCATTTTTTTTCTTTAGTCTCTTGTGGGTCATTTGTTCCATCCAATATATTTTTAAATTTTAGGCTTGTTCTTTTTTATCCCTAGAAACATAGTAGTTTTCATATCTAGAAATTAGGTTTGGGTGTTTGTAAGATTTTCCATATCTTTAGTTAACTTTATCCATCTTTCTCCTAGGTTTTCGGACATATGAAATAAAACTAAACATGTGCAAGCATGCTAACTCAGTTCAGTCATGTCTGACTCTTTGTGACCCTATGTCCTCTAGCCTGCCAGGTTCCTTGGTCCAAGGGATTCTCCAGGCAAGAATACTGGAGTGCGATGCCATGCCCTTCTCCAGGGGAAATCAAATAACTAGCTATTATTTAATATTTTTGCTAATTCTAAAGTCTATGTTAGTTTAGGATCAGTTTTTCTTCTAATTTTAGGTCAAACTTTCCTGCTTTTTTGTATGCCTGGTAATTTTTATCAGATGCCAAATTTTGTGAAGTTTACCTCATAAGATGCTGGATACTTTTGTACTCCTATAAATACTTTTTAGCATTTTTTTCTGGAGCTCAATGGAAGCAGATTAGTCCTGTTGGATGTAGATTATGGTTTATAAGTTGGGACCAAACCAGGATGTTTTTTCTCGTATCAATGGTTTTTCTGCCATGAAGATAAGACACTTCTGAGTACTCTAAGGTAGCTCAGTGAATTGTTAAATTGTTAGTTTTTCCAGTGTGGTTGATGGGAATAGGCTCTATTAGCTTGTGTGACGCCTAGTTACCGTTTCCTCTCACTTTGGCAGGTGGCTCTTTTCCTAGCCTTGGGCAGTTTCCCCACACATCTACCAATCAGTGTTCTGTACCTCCTTGAAAGGAATCCTCTACATCTCCCAAATTCTCTGTTCAACTCTCTCTTCTCTAAGGGTTGGTGCAATGAACCCTAGCTGCCTTTGTCTTCCTGGATTCCTTTCTGTTTCATCAACTCAGGGAGTCTGTCAGGTCCAACTTCCCAGAGCCTCCCCTCTCCCCAACTTTCCATCACCTCCCCTTTCCAGAGCCACAACCTCTAAACTCTCTCAAGATTTTAGCCTGGGGCAATAATAGAGCTCATTTCATTTGTTTCCGGGTTCTCAGCAATCAGTATCCTCTGTTGCCTGGTGTCTAGTATATTAAAAAGTGTTATTTTGCATATTTGTTTCTTTTTTGTTGTTGTTTCTGGTGAGATAGTAAATCTAATCCCTGTTACTTTATCTTGTCCCAGTAATATGTGTTTTAAAGGAAAAATGAAAATGCATAAGTGAATAAAGTAAATGTGGATAAGAATCAAACATTAATACATTTTTCAAATTAAAGAAGGAATTCCCTGGTAGCTCAGTGGTAAAAATCCACTTGCCAATGCAGGAGACACAGGAAACGGTGGATTCAATCCCTCTATTGGGAAGATCCCCTGGAGTAGGAAGTGGCAACCCACTCCACTATTCTTGCCCAGAAAATTCCACGGACAAAGAAGCCTAGTGGGCTACAGTCCATGGGGTGGCAGCGAGTTGGACATGAGTGAGAACCACAACGACGATGGCAAAAGAAGGTATCTTTATCAACACCCTCTCCACCAATTTCCCATTATAGAGAGGCAAAGAGAAATGGAAAAGATGGTATTTCTGTACACCACTATTAATATTATTAGCATCAAACTTTTGTTAGACATAGTCTAGAGCAGATCTCTGTTCCAAATTTTATACCTCATTAGAGGCATGACATAGAGATTAATACCCTAAATCTTTCTTCCATATTTTGGGGGCGCAGTGTTATAAGGACTTTTATTTAAATTCTATCCTAAGTGATAGAAAGAAGCTGGAGAGAAGAGGCAGTGCCGTGTATTCCTTCCTGGTTTCTTTTCTCTCTGTATTATACTAGTCAGCACCTGGTAGTACCTTTAATGCTTTTCTTTTCCCGGGAAAAACTGACCTTAGTTGAGGGTCTGATCCCTTCTTTTTCAAAGTGGGAGAAAATAGGACAAGAAGAGATTTTCTGTATTTCTCAAAATTTGATTCAAAGAGAAGCACATGAAAGGGGAAATATAAAATAAAGCCTGGTTAATTTAATCCCAGATATTTTACTACTAACAAACCTCCAACAGACTTTGAATAGCTTACTTCATTTTAAAATAAAGAATTCCTTTCCATTCACAAAGTCCATCGCACCTAAATATAAACATGATTCAGCCAGTGATTAATTCAACAGTTTGGGTAATTACATTCCCGAGCCTCCTGAAAACTATACCAACTTGCCTTTTATCAGATTTCAGACCCTAATAACCCACATTTTTATTACCACCTGTTTACATTGTTATTAGAATTTTGGACATATGGCACATTGCTGTAGTCATATAAATAATAATCAAACAGAGCAGTTTAGAGTATTTGAGAAAGAAATACTTTGTTATTCAAATGGGTTTTATAAAATCTGTTCCATTTGTGTGTGTGAGGATTAACCTGTATCAGAGAAGTTACATTTCCTTTGGGACAATGAGTGTCCTTTCTGAAATGGGTAGGGGGTCATTCGGCCCCTGAAGGATTATTCCAACTGTTTACAATGCAATAGACCATACTGGTCCAAGAGAGACTGTTTAATCTAGTATTTTCTCTTGTGAGTGTGTGTTAGTTGCTTGGTCTTGTCCGACCCTTTGTGACCCTGTGGACTGTAGCCTGCCAGATTCCTCTGTCTATGGAATTCTCTGGGCAAGAATACTGGAGTGGGTTGCTATGTCCTCCTCCAGGGGATCTTCACAACCCAGGGATCAAACCTTCATCTCTTATGTTTCCTGCATTGACAGGTGGGTTCTTTACCACCTGAGCCACCAGTATTCTTTTCATAGTCAAAATTTTTCTTCATACCACTGGTAATATTATTAATAAGCTTCTGTTTCTTTTTTTAATTTATCTGTACACATATTTAAGTTTGAAAACCTTCTAATTCTCTTTCAGTATATCCATCATCTTCCATTACTCAAGTACCGTTCCCAGAATTGTTTTCTTAAAACTTCTTGCTGACAGATTTTTTTCCTTCTTTTAATAATACTTTGCAACTCTTTGGATATAAATATGTTTCACCTGGTATGCCATTTTAATAACAACCTGAATTAAATCATGTAGGAGAAGAAAGATTTCAAAGGAGGTTTAAAACACTCCATATATACCTTGTTTTTAGAAGCGAAGGGAGAGGTTTGCAGAAAGGTTTCAGAGCCATTTATACAATTTTGGGAAGGTGTGTCTTTTTTCCCAGAATGTGCAGGTGGGTTTATATTTGTTCTGTTTCTGATCAAGAACCACCTAAAGCATATGCTCTATTCCTTCTGCTAAAGCTTTTGAGGATTATTGATTTTTAAAAGCTATCTTTTAAAAATATGTGTGATTTGATAGAAATTTACTTATGTGCTACTTTAAGTATTAGGATATTTAGTTCAATTTTTCTATAAATTTAATTGAAAATCTGAAGCTGATTTCAGCTGTTATTAAGCAACCTTAGTATTTAAAAAATAAATTTTGGTTACATTTGTGCATGCTTTGGAAAAGTAGAAGATTTATTTTTACTTTCTATTCAATGCTAGCAATGAATGATATACTACTTAGGAGTGAGTACATATATTGTTGAAGAGATTTTTAAGATCTTTTGTTAAGGAGGAAGAATGTGTTATCTGTCTTCATACAGCAAGCTACTAGGTTTGATCTTTTGTCCCAAATAGAGAACTCTCAAACTAGTAACTTTTTTTGATAACCTGAATATGTATAAGACATCTCTTGATTCAAAGCTGAGCTATAAAAATGTATTCAAGTGGCATTGGTTTTTCAATTAAGACATCATTGGGATAAATGTTACCTACAGGATTATAGTCTTTATCTGTGAGGGTGAATATGATCAATTCTACATGCCATTTTTTGAAAATTATTTTTTTTCCTAATTTACATTCTTAATTCTTATGACTTCTCTAGGCATGCATTACTCATCATCCTTTCATGGAAAAAACCTTGGCCCATTCACATATCCTTCTTAACAAAACCTTTTCTTTTTCTGAACATCACTCCTTCTTTAGTTCTCCACTTCACACGCCCACCCCTTTGCCACCCGTATAACTTCCCATCAGTGACATTATCTGTATGGTTAGGATCAGAAATGCCAACCAGCCAGCACTGACCTGTACTGTAAGACCATCCATTACTTTGGACTCTTTATCCTTGAAAAACACTTAAGTGACATTAAATGTGGTACAGGTTTTTCTGTGTTTTGTTTTCACAGCCAGGGTGAATTTGCTTATAGAAGTCTGAAAGTAAGCTGTTTATCCAACAAACCCTAATACATGGAAGCTACACCACCTCAAGAATGGTCTGAGGCTGTGGTGTTTTCTTTTCAATTTGGATTCTAATTATGGAACATGTATTCATTTGTGTCTAGAAAGGAAAGGATTTTTTGATCCAGGCAGAGGGCAGGCAGTGAACTCTTGTGTCCCACAAAGCTTGCCTGAGAGCTCATTTCTTAACACCCTAAGCTGTGTCCCTAAGGCACTCCCATGGCTAAAAAGAATCACCCTTTGAGCTGAATTTGAAATGCTCCGACTTCAAATATGAGCATATAGAGAGCAAATGTCCTCCAAAAGATTAAAAATTACAGTATGTATCTTTAAATATAAAATTGCTCAAAACAGCAAGATTGAAATGGTTTATTTATTTATTTATTTGAAAAACCAACAAACAAAAAACTGTTTTGTGGGCTAACCACAGAAACAGGTTCTAAATACATTAAAATATTTTATCCCATTATTTGTTTTGACCAATTGACCACAATATTAAAAATTCAATCATGGAGCAGCTGACAAGTGCAGTTGCCTAATTTTATTTAAGAGTTTTTTTCCTTTTTCCATTTTTCCATCCTGTTAACGCTGCTGCCTGTGCCCAGACAGTAATGGGCTTCTTGTATGCCCACGACTGTTATGATCATGTAAATTTATTGGTGCTTAGAAGAAGCGAGCTATTAAAACATTACAACAGCCATTACAGCCGGGCTCGTGTTGGCTTTCGCTCCCAATGAACATATGCTTCCGAGTGAATGCCTAAACTCTTATTTATGGATTTAATTTAATATGCGGAAAGAATTCAAAATTAAATTTTGTGTCTGCCTCCAGAGAGTGTCAGTGTA
The DNA here is from genome assembly GCF_014754425.2 of Oryx dammah. Lineage (NCBI taxonomy): Eukaryota > Metazoa > Chordata > Mammalia > Artiodactyla > Bovidae > Oryx > Oryx dammah. The sequence goes on along the minus strand of NW_024070213.1, from coordinate 32,854,806 downwards.
TAATAACATGGTAATTTTTACACATCTTTATGAGAAATGGGAAAATTAATTCTTTCTGACAAGTTGTAATTATTCGACTTGGAACAGTTGCAGCTGAGCAGTTTGCATGCCTGTTGTCTGGTGTTTCGCAGTGTAAGGGGAAAACTCAGGAATGGAGATATATTGTGCATCTGAGAGTTTCTAATAGCTTCTGACATTTTAGCCTTGCATATTATCAGGGTGCTCTTTAAGGAGTCGAGGTATAATCTATTATGTTGCCTGGGACACACACAGTTCCAATAGCTGAAACATCTACAGCAATTTTTTAAACATGGGAAATATCTCTCAGAGCATCCTGTACATAGCTGCAATTTATGGGATAAATTTTTATGTCTCTTAAGTGTATCTATTATTATCTGCTCCTTCACCTGCATGTACTGAAAACAGAAGGTCATCTTATATGAGGAGAATTTTAGACTAGTATTTTTAAGAGTAAATATGTTTAAAATGAAACTGTGTGTTTTCTTACCTGTCCCATGACCATGTTTTCCCATCCTGACCCCTCACTATCTACAAAGGTTGGGTTTTGATTATAAATGCCCATTCTCCATCTAATCTTTAGATTTAATACTTAAGTGTTCATGAAAATGTAGGATTAATTTAATGCACAACTAAACCCAAACACCACTGGCTATGTTAGCAAAGAAAATATGGAACATGTTGTATGTGAAGAGATGGTATGCTGATTGACAGGCCAGCCTGGAGGGGAGTGGTGTCATCTCTGTGTGTAGGATCAATATAGTCCTTGCAAAATAAATGCAAACTTACAATGTAAGAAAGTGTTAGCAGATGAACATGAGAAAAATTCAATTGTCAAAAGCAAGCACATTTCCTTTTTTGCTTTGGTGCTTCTGCTACGAAACACAAGGATAAACAAGTGACGTGCTTCTGTTTTCTCAGTTGGTGTACTGAAACTTTGACATTGTTTTAAGTGGCAAGGTTTTGTTAAAAGTTTATCTTGAACAATGAGATGTGAAGCAGAGTTCTACCTACCAGTGGCCTCCAAAATAGCAATGATGCCTGTGCTTATGAAGGCTAGAGTTCTAACCAGGGAATTGCTTTCTGCTGTGCACTTGTTTCTTACAAGTGCCATTAGCTACCAGTTTGTTTTTAGTTTCCATTCAAAACCCCTCAACAGTGGACCCCTCTGTTCTAAGAGATGCTGCACCTTACCAGCTGTGGTGTATCTGATTTTATCTGGTTAAAAGGTACAAACAACATCAGGATCCTGGATGAAGACAACTCTGGGCTGCACATATTCCCTTGTCACTGATTCTTACAGGTCAGCTCTCACGTATTCTCACATTGTGATGGAAGATCAAGAAACATGACTTCCGCAGGTTGGAAATGTATGCATGATAGTGTGTCGAGGTTAATGTTAAAAAGTTCTAGAACAGAGTATGAGACTCACTGAAGGGAGCTTGAATACAGACTCCTCCAGGCTCTCCTCCACCCTATAGCAGAATTTCGGGAGAGGAGGTGACTGGCAAAAGACATGTTATTTTATTTTACTAGACCACAGAGGCCACCTATAGTTGTCAGTGACTGTACTTATTTTGGTGTTTAATAAATTAACAGTTTTTCCCATGCACTACAGACCCATAAAAGAGGTTGGGTTTTGAAACCTAGACAATCCCCTTGAAATGCAAATAGTATACTTCATTCTTATCTGTTCTTATAAAACCCAGATACTTTAAATTCTGGACCTTGATTAGCCCCATTTAGGAGTAAATGGTATTTTTGAAGTATAGCATAAGACTTCCAGTGAAAAAAGATCTAAAAAGATTTATATAGCATAATAGACTTATTAAAACTAGTTTATTTGAGGTATATTAAAGATCCTCAATCCATCTGAATGCATCAGATAAGATCCACATTTAGAAACAACCCCAGACAAACAAAAAACAACTTGAAAAGTAGAAGCAAGGGTCTTTTCCAAAGTGGAACTTTGACGGTAAAGCCTCTTCTAAAAAAAATAGGCATAGCAAGTCCTCCCCTTGGGATATGCTTGAAAGGGGCCAGGAAGAGCCCTTGATCAGTCAGAACTGCTTCGCCACCCCCAGCCCTACTGCCGTGAGGGGCTGAATTTCACTTAAAAACTAGAAGCGCTTGGTCAGGCACTCCACTGCCCCCATTCATTTAATTTAGTCATTCACTGCACCTAAGATAGGCACCATTATAACCCTCTTTGCACGGAGGAGTGGTTGCTAATTGCCAAGGTCACATAGCCAGTAATCATTGAAAGTGCAACTTAAACCCAACAGTTTACTGTAAGTTATTCACTTCTTTTAGTGGAAACTGTTGCTCACTCTCTCTCCAGGGTAACTACTAATACAGAACAGAGAAGAAATGGGAATTTGGACCTCTGTAGATTGGACTGAAAGGGAGTGTCCACCCAGGACTCTCCTCCCCTCCTTTCCATGGTCCCCCATCTGATTTCCCCACTTCTTTTAAGGGCTTCACACCTCAGTCCTCCTTGATTTCTCTCTCTCCTGTTATCCCATCCATCACCACTGACTAATATTATTTTGCCTTTAATGTGTTTCTTAGATGCTTCTTTCCTTTCCAGTCCTGTTTTCACCATCTTACTTCAAACCCTGGTTAACTCCCAACTTGTGTTAAGTTGTTTCAGTCGTGTCTGACTCTTTGCGACCCTGTGGACTGTAGCCAGGCTCCTGTATCCATGGAATTCTCCAGGCAAGAATACAGGAGTGGATTGCTGTGCCCTCCTCCAGGGGATCTTCCTGACCCAGGATTGAACCCACATTTCTTATGTCTCCTGCGTTGGCAGGCAAAGAGTCGGACATGACTGAGCAATTTACACTCACTTTCCTCACCTGTTACCACTAACGCCACCTTGCTCCTATTGGGACTGTATATATTAACCTTCTGTCTTCCAACTGTCTCTCCTTAGGCAAACTGTTGTCAGGCTTCTCTGAACTCTATTCTCCACTAAGCTATGCCTTTTGGGCTTCCGTCTCTGCCTTTGCCCTGTCCAGCGTTAGCATGAATCTCACTAAGTCAATTTAGCCAGAACCCCTCCCTCCTCAATATCAGCTCACCTTCCATGATCAGGTTCCTCAGCTTCCACAATTCCCCAGGGGATGTCTGGTCACCTTGTGAGAATCCTATATGGTTGATCTTGCCAGAAACCCCTTCTTATCCCTGATGTTTCCTCTCAGTAATTTCCGTTCACTGACCCCCACTCTACTCCCTTGGCTATACATTCCCACTTTTCCTTTTCATATTCAATGTTGAGTCTAATCTCTCTCCTGTACTGCAAAATCCCATTGTAGTATTGTAGTCCCTATTCTTTCGAAGTTCCTTCGAATAAAATCTGCCTTACTATTTTAACAAGTGGCATGAATCGCATAGTTTCTATAACACGTTCCAGTCTCTCATAACTCCTGTTGGTTAAATCACCCTGAAGTATACCTGTGATGGAGCTGTCGCCTCGTTCAGAAGCCTTAGTGGTTCCGTGTGTGTGTGCATGCTCAATCATGTCCAACTCTGCAGGCCCATGGACTGTAGCCCACCAGGCTCCTCTATCCAAGGAATTTTCCAAGCAAGAATACTAAAGTGAGTTGCCATTTCCTATTCCATTAGTGGTTCCATATCATCTACAGAAAAGTGATTTAGTTTCATATTTCCGGCTGACTTCCCAGTAATTTCAAGCATGAACTTTGTGTCCCAGCTAAACTAGGTTGCCATTCCCTGAATACATGCAGGTCTTCCGGGTCTCTGTGCATTGGTTCCTGCTTTCTCCTCCACTGGTACTGCTTGCCCTGAGTCCTCATGAAATCTCTTTTAACCAGGCCACAGGCTACTTTCTCTCTATGTACCCATGGATCCCATCATGATAGTCATCCTCTGTCCTCCAGAGCACTTGGTACCTTTCCTGTTGTAATCACTATTATTGTCGTTTAGTCGCCCAGTCATGCCTGACTCTTTTGTGACCCCTTGGACTGTGGCTCGCCAGGCCTCCCTTTCTCACACCATCTCCCAAAGTTTGCCCAAGTTCATGTCCATTGCATTGGTGATGCTATCCAGCCATCTCATCCTCTGACTTCTCCTTCTTCTCCTTCTGCCCTCAGTCTTTCCCAGCATCAGGGACTTTTCCAGTAAGTTCACATCAGATGACCCCAATACTGGAGCTTCAGCTTCGGCATCAGTCCTTTCAACGAGTATTCAGGGTTGATTTCCCTTAAGATTGACTGGTTTGATCCCCATAGTGTTCAAGGGACTTTCAGAAGTCTCCTCTAGCATCACAGTTCAAAGGCATAAATTCTTCGGCATTCTGCCTTCTTTATGGTCCAGTTCTCACAACCGTACACGACCACTGGGAAGACCGTGGCCTTGACTATATATGTGGACCTTTGTCAGCAGAGAAATATCTCTACTTTCTAGCACACTGTCTAGGTTTGTCATAGCTTTCCTGCCTACCAAGAAGCAATTGTCTTCTGATTCCATGGTTGTAGTCACCATCTGCAGTGATTTTAGATCCCAAGAAGAGGAAATCTGTCACTACTTCCACCTTTTCCCCTTCTATTTGACATGAAGTAATGGGGCCGGATGCCGTGATTTTAGTTTTTTTAAAACTGAGTTTAAACTGGCTCTTTCACTCTTCTCCTTCGCCCTTTGCAAGAGGCTCTTTAGTTCCTCTTTGCTTTCTGCCATTAGAGTGGTATCATCTGTATATCTGAGTTTGTTGATGTTTCTCCCTCCTATCTTGATTCCAGCTTATAAGTCATCCAGTTTGGCATTTCTCATAATGTGCTCAGCATATAGGTTAAACAAACAGGGTGACAGCAGACAGCCCTGTCTTAGGCTTTTCTCAATCTTGAACCAATCAGTTGTTCCAAACAGGGTTCTAACTGTTGCTTCTTAACCTGTACACAGGTTTTTCAGGAGACAGGTAAGATGGTTTGGTATTCCCATCTCTTTAAGAGCTTTCCACAATTTGTTATGATCCACACAGTCAAAAATTTTAGTGTAGTTGTCGAAATAGTGGTAGAAGTTTTTCTGGAATTCCCTTGCTTTCTCTATGATCAGCGAATGTTGGCCATTTGATCTCTGGTTCCTCTTCCTTTTCTAAACCCAGCTTCTACATCTGATAGTTCTCAGTTCACATAATGTTGAAGTCTAACATGCAAGATTTTAAGCCTGATCTTACTAGCATGGGAGATGAATGCAGCTGTCTGATGGTTAGCACATTCTTTAATACTATCATTCTTGTGAATTGGGAATTGTAATCATTATATGTGGTATTTATTTACATTATTTTACATATGTCTTGTCTCTCTAAGGTAGTAGGTCCTTAGGAAAGCAAAGAATGTGTCTTATGTTCATTTATCTTCCCCAGAACAGTAGTGTATCCCACAGACTAGAAGCTCAATGCTGCTGCTGCTGCTAAGTCGCTGCAGTTGTGTCCGACTCTGTGTGACTCCATGGACTGCAGCCCACCAGGCTCCTCTGTCCATGGGATTTTCCAGGCAAGAGTACTGGAGTGGCGTGCCATTGCCTTCTCTGGAAGCCCAATAATTGCTTGTAAAAAAAAAAAAAATGTAAAAGCATCAGTTGCTCAGTTGTGACCAACTCTTTGCTCCTCCATGGACTGTAGCCCATCAGGCTCCTCTGTCCATGGAATTGCTTACTGAATGTATTAAAAAACCTAACCAGCTGAAAACCACCAAGAACAAGCCTGTCGTCTGACAAAATCAGAAATATTGACTTGTAGTAAGGGAGATTTCCAAGAACCATGGAACTGGATTGACAAGAGTTAGGAGGGAGCAACTTTTGAGGTGGGGTTCCTGTTAAAGGGTTCTCAGGAGAACCTAAGGGAAGGAAGGTCAGTTGGTATTTCTTAAGTGGGATTTGAAGTAGAAATTAACTCGGGATTGGATGCTGTCATAGTTTAGACAAGTGCAGGTCAGCTGCAATTGGGTATTCCTAGTAAGAATGAAAATACCAAATAGGGCTGGGATGACATTGATGAGAGAGGTCCTACATGGTCTTGGAAGAAACAGTGTCTTCTGTTTTTAGTGTTTGGCTTTTTCTGTGTCTGTCCTCCAAGCCTGACATAGGGCAGGGCTGCATTTTCTCCTTTTCAGCCTCAGTTCATTTTCCTTGTTTCTGTTCAGGACAGATTTTGACATTTATTAATAAATAAGTGAATTTTTAAAATACAGAGAAAAATTGCTCTTACTTTTTTGGATTATGACTTAATTGGAACCTGAAACTAAAATTGTTGAATGGTTGGGAGGATATTACTTTCCCTGTGCTCAGTGGTTTAAAATTGAATCTTCATACACGCATATGCTGACTCACTTCAGGTGTGTCTGACTCTTAGTGATGCTATGGTCTGTAGCCCACCAGGCTCCTCTGTCCGTGGGATTCTCCAGACAAGAATACTGGAGTGGGTTGCCATTCCCTCTTCCAAGGGATCTTTGCGACCCTGGGATCAAACAGGGTTCTTTAGCTTTAGCGCTACCTGTCTCAAGTCACATATGAGCCACGTGTCTCAAGTGAATTGACACTTATTTCTACTTTTCCTTTGAACAACTTTCTTTTCCTTGTACCACCAGATAATTCTGTATTTTTATTCTACTCTCCATTTTCTGGCTCATTGTTTAGTCTTTAATTATAGATATGGAGCTGTAGAAATGTGCTAAGAACATTTTCACAATTTCTTCACATTCTTGTCCACCTCCCTGCCTCTCAAATGCCTTTAGTTTAATGGATCAGAAGCCCGCTTTTGTTATGTGTAAGTGTTTGTGGGTGTGTGGTGTAAATAAAAACACATTTACACCCACTCCAACACACACACAAGAAAAAGAGGATACGAGATACTTTTTTTTTTATTAAAGTTTTCCCTAGAGCAGAAACAAGTAGAATAAATGTTAGAAATTGTTAAGCCATTTTCCTCTGATCCTGCAATCTTCAAAATTAGGTTAAAACTCTTTATGGCGGGCTTTTTCATGTCTTTAGACACAGTATTCTGTGTTGTAGAATTTCTCATGGTGGTGATTTTTAAAAAGTACCAGATTCCATCCATTCCAGGATACTTTCCCTCATTCCTTTTGAATAAACCCACTAATAAAATCCCTAAAAATTTATTATTTTTTCTTTACTTGGATACCACAGTTGAAATCATATATTATTTGGCTCAATTTAAACATTAATGTTTCGTCACCTGCATTTATCAACCTGTCTGCAGCCAGATTGTTTAGAAGCAACAATCCAAAAAAAAAAAAATGACCTCACCATTTTAGAATTCACAACGAAAGGTGTTCCATTAGCCAAGGGCTCCATTTCAGATTCAAGAGAACAAGGTAATTTGTCCTAAAGTAGAAGCCTCCTTTCCTAATTTTGTTGAATGTTACCTGGGCAGCCCTGGTCATACCACAGAGAGAGAGCATGTCAATATTTCTGGTGTGGGCTATATATCAGAATGTGATTATAATCATTATATCCGTATTTGCATTTCTCTGGTGCTCTGTTTTCTTTTTAATTGGGTTATAAAACAATTAGTTATCACCAGGTCTTTTTAGAACTCCCTGAGTGGGCCCAGAGCTGTTTGTTCTCCGAGGACCTTAGGGGAGGGGGCCCTCAGGAATCTCATTTAGTTACAGCAGGGTGAAGGTCAGAGAGAAACAGTTTTTGTTCTAGTGCTATTGCTTTCTGTTGTGACCTCTGTTGCATTGTTTGGCTTCCCTGTTCCCCCCTCCTTGTGCTTTGAAGAGCCGCACACCAGGTGTTCCTGTTCTGAATTACAGATGAAAGCAGCTCATCCCTGGACTAATTAACTAGTAAACTGTACCCGCCTCCCATGGGTTTAATTGATGCTGCTCTTAAAAGGGGAAGGCACTTCCCCATCCGTTCCACACACCCCGCCCCCCACAACCATCTCACACCAAAGTCCTCTCTTCTTTATTTTTCTCAAATGTAGAGGATGTTCCAGATAATTTTGACATTTAGATAAGGTCTGGGGCAGTAGCATAGTTCATAAAATGATCACTCTGGATGAAAGGAAACCACTCTGAACTTTCTTCATGACTTTTTAAAGCTGTGTGTGTGACTCTTTCTCCAGGGAGTGTCTTGTCCTGAGTGATCTACTTGCTCACAGTAGCAAGACCCAGAATCTCATCAGTAACTTTCTGCACTTCTGCATCTGATTTTCCTTGTTTTCAAAGCAAAAAGCCAATAGGCCAACCAGTGTTGTCTATTTTTATCTTTTATTGTGGTATTAGAAATACTAAAGAGCTATTACATTTATAGTATCACATAGCATACTATCGTGTTTTATAGGACCCCAAAGCTCATTGATTTTATTTTCATCTGCAAGTATTCTTTTCTCCTAACATCGTGGACTTATCCGGTGGCCAGTTTTTTTTGATAGTGATGGACATTTCGGGGAAGTGCAGTGATGGGCGCACGAGCAATACAGAAGTCTAGCTTTTCTTTATTCTTGTCCTCATCTTTGAAGTGTCTGATCCTAGTTTTTTAAACATCAGGATTTCAAATTTATTGTATGGATTTTGTAACTTTTCGCATCGTCATTCTGCTGTGATCATATTGCTGTTGTTGGTTTTAAAACTTGTTTTGATTTTAAAACTAGAATTAAAATATTGGAAGTAAGTTTTTATGTGTGAGGATGTTTAAAATGCTCTCAAAGCAAAATATTTTGTATAACCTTTCACATAATTTCGTTAACTATGTATAGAGTTGACAATGCTGTACTGGATATTTGAAAGTTGCTAAGAGAGTAAATCTTAAAAATTCTCATCACAGGAAAAAAATGTGTATGGGTGATGGATGATGATAAAGGTTATGGTGTTGATCACTTCACAGCATATAACAAAAAAGAAAATGAAAATTATTTCTGTATAAATTTGGCTTCCTAAGACTACTTTTCAGGATCGCAGCCCAAGTATATAGGTATTTCTGAGTAACTTAACCTTAAGAACCCTCCTTTCCTTTTCCTTGTTTTCCTCTTTCTGTAAGCCCTGATGGACATTTATTTTGGTACTAACTTCCAGAACAGGATGTGAAAGATGCAATTTTTAAAAAAGTCATACATATAATTATTTCTCTAAAGTGTAAGACAATCATTGTTTTTGTTTTTATAAAAGGCATTACACCTTAAAAAACAGATCAATCATTGTGTTGGAAGCTTTGCTCTATGGCTGAAGGATTTGCTTATTGGATTGCACACTAGGTATGCGTGATGAGATTAGAGGTCAAACATTTTTATCCTGAACATTTTAGTTTGCTTAATTGAAAGCTACTTGAAAATGGCTGTTGTCTGAATCTATCATTTCTGTATCCCAACCCATAGCAGAATTCTTTGGTGCATGTGTGATCAATACATCTTGGCTGAATGTAACCGAATTGAACTAAGTAAATTTTTACTATGTATTAGGTGTTGAAGAGGGCCAGGAATGGGGAGGGAACTCAATAGCATGGTAGAGCAAACAGCCTCTCTTAAATTATTAACGAAATGATAACAAAGCTGTGGTCATGCTCCCTGAGTCTTTTAGGACTTGATTGAGTCTGAATTAGCCTCTGACATGAGACGGGGTAAAGGGAAGAAAAAATGCTGAGAATCTAGTTCAGTGTAGACAAAATGTGGCTGTAGAGGATTTGTCCCAGTGATCCTGTGAAGTCTGAAAGTGCTTGTTTTAAACATAGACACAGTTTTAATAACACAGATGTGTACCACACAGTCTCTCTCTCTTTTTCGCACATATCCTACACATGAATTTATCCTATATGCCATTACTCACATAGTTCATAATTCTTAAAGTATAAATAATGGCAGCTGCTGATCTAAAATCATCCACCTGATATTCACTTATGTTGTACATTTTCATCTTCTGCATATTCTTACAGTGAGATTATAAATATATTAAAGTTAATGCTGCATGTTTAAAATGTTAGTTTAGCAATGCATTTTAATATAAAAGGATTACTTTTAGAGAAATGGAATCAAGTGGTATAAATAAATTCAATGAGTAATAGTTGAGCTTTTACTTATATGATAGATGCCGTACTAGATTCTGGGTTTTGAAAAATGCATTAGATAAATCTCTGGCCCTCTAGAAACTGCCAATCTAATGTCAAGGAACTTCAAATGTATAAAACCATGCAATACAGTGTTGTACATGCTTTAATAAAGACATTTATAAGAACTGTGGTGGTACCCAGAAAGAGTACAATCTCTGAAGAGATTGATAAAAGTTTCAGAGCCTGGTATGCTGTAGTTCATGGGGTTGCAAAGAGTCAGACACAACATATTGTCTGAACAACAACAGCATCACCTTTGGAGTTGAATCTAGAGCAATGAATTTTTGAAGGCAATTCAGAGATTTCTAGTTTGGAATAATTAGATGAATGGCGATGCTTTGGGAATCAGAAGGTATAGGTCTTAGGAATGGAGAATAATGAGTCACTTGTGAATATGATGGATGACAGTGGCTTAAGTCACCTTGAGAGACAGCTCTAGGTAAAAAATATGGACCTGACACTTAGGATAGAAATGAGAGTTGAATATGTGCACGCATGCACACACACACACACACACACAGGCACATACTTGGTTGTTTTTGAGATATAACTGCTAATTGAAGAAGCCCAGAGTTAGCCAGATTTGCCCATGCAGAATGTGTGGAGGAAGAAGAGGAAAGTCCACATGGAAAAGGCCTCCAAAAGGTAAAGAGAAGAGCACAGTGGTGAGTGTTGGCTTGAAGTACTAAAATCACTGTGGCTCCTGTCTGCTTCCTGTTCTCTTTAAGGATCTGAGGAGTATGCGGGGCTCACTTTCTTTTTTTCTGCTCTGTCTTCCCCATTTCCATAGTCCTTACTCTCAGGAAATATACACTTCTCTTTATTTCACTGCCATTCCCAACAGACGATCCTTAACTAAACTTCAATAATTGAAATGAAATATCCATATATGAATAAGTTACAAATTTTGGATTCCAAAGTCCAGCAGATTGGAGCTGATTCAGATTTATATGAGATTCTTATAGAGCATGATTTTTTACCATCTGCCCTTTCTCTTGTTCAGATAAGCAGATTGTCCTTAGCCTTTCATGTTCTCTCCCAATATGTATCTTACTCATTGTGCTAAACAGACTTTCACAAGACATACTGTCCACATACGTTATTCTCCCTAGACCCATAGTTGTCTTCAATAATAATAATTTCATATCATAATTTGTTGAAGCATTTGAATATATCAGCTCTATATTTCCACACCACTGCTTTTGAATATGTTATTTCAGATCTGTCTTCCTTTCTCCTTGGTAAATTCCTAACATATCCTATAGTTCTTTCTCCTACTCCTATCCCTATTTATTCTTGCCTATTCCAGAGGTAAGCACTGTTAACAGTTTCTTGAATATCCTTCCATCTATATGCAATCTTAAATACATACACACACTTGCACACACACACACAGAAAAACATACCCACTTTGTTTGAAATTTTACCGTGGGCATATTAGAGTTACATAAAAATAAATACATACAATTCTACTCTTAAAAATACAACAAATGGACAAAATTCCCACATTCTATGCTTGGCTTTTTGATCTTTCTAATCTTCAGTTTCATTCTTTTTTTTCTAGTTTCATTCTTTAAAACTCTTCACCCTGTATCTTTTGGGTTCCCTTTATTCAGTGTATATCCCTTTATGTAATTAGGACTCTCAGTTTAGCAAAATGAACTCAACTCAGACTAATTTAAACTGGTTTGCTTAGAATCTGTTTTCCTCTCCTCCTTTTGTATCATCTTCTAATTGACTCTGCTCTGATTTATTGCTGGGCTTAGGAACTGTACTCAGGTGTCCTCCATTCTAACAGCTCCAGTTCTCCATTAGAAAGGGATAACTACCCTCTGTAAGCAATTCAAAGAAACCCAGAGAAGGCCTGATTCGGGTACATACCCATCCCTGTACAATTCTGTCTTGGGGCCACAAAGATCATGTACAGAGCCAGACATGGGCTGAGTTCACACCCAGGCTACAAGTATGGGAGAGGAATATGTCAGGGAAAAAAAAAAAAAAAAAGAGAGTGCCTTTTTTTTTTTTTTTTCCTGAGGAATGGGATCACATATGGGGCCGATGACATGTGTAGCTAACACACTCCACAGCATTTCTTTTAAAAAAATAGTAAAAGGTACATTGGCCATGACAAAAATAATATTCCTATTATACTCAACTTCTTTTTAAGAGACATAGACTAAACTCTTAATATGTTGCTAATGACAATAAAGGGCTTATTCAACTGAAAAATTGGTTAGTGTTCCTTCAAAAGCAACTTCATTATGGATGTATTTTCAATATTTTCTTTAAACTATTTTTTGCTTTAAATTAGTATCATCCATCCAACTAATTATTCCCATTAAAATCACAGTGAAAGTTAAATCATGACTATATGTTTATGTAGATTATTAATCATCAGATATTCTGGTAAATGTGCATAATTATGTTCAAATCTATCAGCAAAGCCCGGTATCTCTATGTGCAAATTCTATCTTGAGGCTTTCCACTTCTGTTCTTTTCTCCATTGCCACTGGAAGGTGGCATGGGTGGAGTAGGAATATTCCACCATTTTTCTTCTGGACTTTAGCAATAGTTCCCCGATGGGCCACTCCACTTACCATCTCACTCATCTCCTGCAAATCTGTTTTGGAGGAACATGTCACTCTGCTTTGACGTGAGAACATGTCAAACACTGTCTGCAAATCAGAGCCTTTGCATACGCTGTTCCTGCTGTGTAGACCTGCCCCCACCCCCACAGCCACCCACCAGATTCTGCTTTTTCTCATCCTTCAGGATTCTGCCAAAATGTCAGGTTTAGAGAATTTTCCTTGCTATCCTAGCTAACTAGTTAGCTTTAAGTGCCTTCCCAGGAATCCTGTTGTAAAATTTTCAGAATCACTTCCTTTATGTGGGATGAAATACTCACCGGTGCTTTGTAATTGGAAATGACTTCTTATAGAGTAGCATACAGATGGAATACTCCTGGAAGGAAGTAGAGCCAGCTGTTGATTGTCAACTGTGAGAGGATGGAGAAGTTGTCTCCCAACCCCTTGGAGCCAGTGATTTTTAACAAAGCATGATATCTTTAGTAAATTGCCAGGGATTCAGATAACTTGCTTGAATAGGAGATTTTAAAAAACAGTGCGTTGTAGGCTGATCTGACTCAGTTGCAATGTTTGTCTTTTATTGTCTAATGGTTTCTTGTTTTCCAAGAGGAGCCTGGTGGGCTATAGTCCGTGTGGGGTCACAAAACATAGGACATGACTGAGCAACTGAGCATGCACACACCCTATCTCATTTTGTATCCTTCCCTTTTTCTCTGTGGTTTTTCATCTTTTTTTTTTTGATATGCTTACAATTATATAATTTTATGTCATTATGTTTACTTATTTACTGCCTATCTGTCTCCCCTACTTCACTGTCAGCTTCAGGAGAGAAGAGTAAAGGTTGATGCCTGTTTCTTCACTGTACACTATTAGTATTTACTTAGCACAGTGGTTGGCACAGAACTTTGGCTCAGTAAATACTTATGAGATATCTAATAGTATGAATTAAAAATCCATTCATCTAAGAATTAATTAAAAATATTCTTCTACATGATATTAAAAATAGCAAAAACAAAAACAAAACACACCAACAAGAGCAGCAAAAACCACTGCTAGAAAGAGAAAGGAAGCTTGTCAAGATGTGGGACTAAAAAACCCCAAAAGAACCTCCAGAGAAATTAATCAAGGTTGGCTGGATGCTTATAGGAAGACAAAAATGATTTAAAGAGTAAAAAGCATCCATAATAAAGCATGTTTCACCAAGTCACAGGAGATTGGGGTATGTGTCTGGTGGGATGGATCGTATTTCCCTCAGGAAAATGGTATACTGCCATGGGGACATGGGCTTACCTGAGGGCTGCAGGGAACAACTGATGTAAAAATTTGACCAAACTACATGGTGTTACTGTAAGTCACTCACTTTTCTATGAGTTTGGTTTGGGGCTTAAGCTTCCCAAGTTAAAGTTAGGTGGGTATGTTTCATACTCATTCAAAAGGGAGTTGTGATTAGTTGTCTCTTTGGGGAGGGACCCTGAGGAGATTCAGGAATTTAATGGAACCCTGTTCAATATTTGGTAACAGCCTAAATGGGGAAAGAATTTGAAAAAGAATACATACATGTATATGTATAACTGAATGACCTTGCTGTACATCTGAACTATAACACCATTATTAATCAACTATACTCCTTACCAAAGCAGGAGTATATGAGTGGAGTCTCTGAACTTTATTTCTAAACTGTGGCAGCAGGAATAACGGCAAAACTATGAAGGAGAAGCTTAGGAGCTCTGTCAATCTCTGCTTTCATGTTGCTTATAAATGAATCCAGAAATACAGAAATTGAGAAGTGTCTGGCAGTGTGATTTGATAACATTGATAAGGTAATGATCTAAACTTGGTAATCAACTTAATTTGTTTTATTTGGTCTTCATTTAAAAATATTTATTTATAATGTGCAATCTCACACTATATCCTTTTGTAATATATGTCAATCATCCTATGCTCATTCACACTAACACATAATTATAAAACTAGTTTTTTTAACTTCAAAAAAGTCATCCCTGAGAATCCTTTTTAAAATTGGACCTGAAACAGGAGGTACTTAAGTGAAAGGTGGGAGGAAAGGAAAGAATTCTACCAGGTAAGGAGCAGTTTGTGTGAAGTTGGGTGTTGAGATGAGTCAGTCCACTGTAGTGATACCAGAGAGCAAAGAGTCAGAGAGCTAACTTATAAGGTAGAGTGCTACATACAGCTAGATTATGAAGAATTGTGTATACAAGTGTAGGATTTTGACAGAAGGAAGCCAAGAAGCTTATTTTAGCTGAAGAATGACAGGGTCAGATTTGCATCATAAAACAGTGTTTCTGTAGCCTATTTCATTAGTCCAAACAAAAGATTCCTGTGGGCAGAGTAGGATGCTGGTTATGGAGATGCAGAGAAGCTGAGATTAAAAGCCAGTTACATCTTGTAGACTCTACAGGATATAATTATTTATTAGTTATTTGTTAGTTAATTAATGGGCTTCCCTGGTGGTGCAGAGGTTAAAGCATCTGCCTGCAATGTGGGAAACCTGGGTTCGATCCCTGGGTCAGGAAGATCCCCTGGAGAAGGAAATGGCAACCCACTCCAGTATTCTTGCCTGGAGAATCCCATGGACGGAGGAGCTTGGTGGCTACAGTCCACGGGTTGCAAAGAGTCAGACACTACTGACTTAATTAATAATTTTTTACCAGTTAACTGAGGATATGGAGAAGGAAATGGCAACCCACTCCAGTACTCTTACCTAGAGAATTCTGTGGATGGAGGAGCCTGGTGGGCTGCTGTCTATGGGGTCACACAGAGTCGGAAATGACTAAAACTACTTAGCATGCATGCATGCATTGGAGGAGGAAATGGCAACCCACTCCAGTGTTCTTGCCTGGAGAATCCCAGGGATGGGGGAGCCTGGTGGGCTGCCGTCTATGGGGTCGCACAGAGTTGGACACGACTGAAGCGACTTAGCAGCAGCAGCAAGCTGAGGATAAGGTGGGGTCAGGAGAGGAGTAAGGTTGATTACCTGTTTGTTTGTTTCTTCCTAGAGCAGCTTTGTGGTGGCCTTTCTGAAATGAGGAAGGCTGAAAGGGATGCCCAGGTAAATGGATCCAGTTTTGAGCAGGTTGACTGTGTGGGTTCTGAAAGGCCTCCAATGGAGACACTGAGTATTTATTTGAGTAAGTGGGTTTTGAGCGTATTATAATTGTCCAGGAAGGACATACAGATTTTGAAGGCACTGGCATGACATGTAGGTGGGAATTTAACATATGCGAGTGGATGAGATCGTATAGTGATTGGAATGCAGGTCTGAGGGAGGCCAATCTTCAAGGTTTGAGCTGAGGAAGGAAAAGGGTTCAGAGAGAAGGAAGAGGTGTCCCGAAAACCTAGAGAAGAGACCACATATAAGGAAAGAAAAGGCCAGCCATCATTGAAATGCTACTGAGTCATCGAGCAAAGTGTGGATCCGAAAGTACCCCTTGGATTCAGTGGTGAGCGGGTCACTAGAGGCCTAGAATCAGTAGCTTTGGGAGAATCATGGTTCAGAAACTAAAGTCGTGTTGAGTGGGAAAGAGAGTAAGATAGTGAGGGAATGTCAAAAAATGAAAGTCTTAGGTTTTCCCCTCTTTGGAGGGAAAGTGATGTCTAAGGAAAGTTTATTTTTTGTTTTTAATTTTATGTTCTTAGGAGGACAAAGGCTTTTGTTTGTTTAAATGCTGAAGGAAAGAGAGGGAAGGGTGTTCAGGTATGTGTAATGAAAATACATATATATATATATATATATATGTATATGTGTATATATATATATACACATATATGTATATATATATTAACCTAACCCATCTATTAGACCAGCACAGATACAGTTTTTAAATGTTTTCTGAGTTTTCTTTTTCTTACTTCTCAAAGATCAGGGTCAAAGGGAGGAAAATAGAAGGGGCAAAGAGGTACCTTGCAGTGATTGAAAAGCATATTAGATTGTACTGGGTCTAATTATGTTGCCACCAAGTTTGTAGGTGCTCAGTAACTATTCATTGAATGACTGAATAAGATCGATAGTAAGGAACAAGCCTGCAACTGTTGTTTTCAGATAGGATTTGTGTTTATGTCTTCAAAGTCTTCACGTCCCTCATGAAAGTGCTCTGTGATTCCTTCTTTAAGGAAACTTTGACCTATATTATAAATCCACAAAGAAAATTTTATAATGAGGAATTGTTTTTGCATTAAGAATAATGGTTTTAATATATTTTTGACCCATGATTAAAAATGAATCTAATTTTGATGTAATTCATTATTCTCTCTTTGGAAAAAATTAGCTATATTTATAATCATCAGAAAATGTCTCTCATCTTCCTTCACAGAGATTCTCTTTGTGCTTAGAGTTTGAAGAAATCTATGATATCATTCCATTATTCAGAAAGGAATCCAGAGAAAAACAAAACCCTGTTTTACATTTACCAGCGTATCTGAATATGTGTCACAAATGCTACCATCTTGTATTTATGGTCACTCTTCATTTCTTATATGCTGGATGACTAAATTAGAATAAAGGCTGAATAACCCCTTTTAGATTTAGAAAGGACAGTGGCTATCTGAGAAATATTTTATTCCAATTAGTCCATTAGTCTCTCATGGAGACAGTGCTGAATGTAGCTCACTGGACCCTAATTCTTCTCTTCCAAATGAAACCTCTTGACCAAATTTGTATTATGATGTAGTCCTGGGGATCTATTCAAAATGCATTTTTTTTTCTTTTTTTGGTATTATTTCATAATATTCCACAAGTGATTTATGCAAGAATATTTGCATAACGAAAGGTGGTTTTAATGTATGCTATTTTCAATGAGGCCTGCACTTTCATATTGCTCTTTTTGCTGGAGGAATTATTGAAGAGTCTCAGGGGTTTGGCTTTCACCCTCCTCTGTAAACTAATCAGGAAATGTTTTTTTTTTTTGTCATGAAAAGCCAAACTCCGAAATTATTATGTGGGAGAAGAACAAGTACAAAGTGGTTTAGGACAGCAGGGAGATCAAGGGAGGCTAGAGATATTTTTTTTTTTAATTAAGAAAAATACCTATAGTATTTCACGTGCAGTTCATGGACTTGCAGTCGGACATGACTTAGCTACTGAACAACAACAAATTTTATGTGTCTGTTACTAGTCTAGATTTCTTTACAAAAAATTTTTACATGAGTATTTTATCAGCCATTTGATTGAATTTAAAAAATCAACATAACTGGAGACTTCCTTGGAGGTCCAGTGGTTAAAACTCTGCCCTTCCACTGCAGGAGGGGTGTGGGTTCAATCCCTGCTCTGGGAACTAACATCCCACGTGCTCTGGGGGCACAGCCAAAAATAAAGAAAAGAATACAACTGTTGATCAATTTTTAGTCACGACTAAGATTTTCGATGTTAGCATTTAACTAACTTCTGGAAGGATACAGTGAGAATTAGAGGGGATGAGGGACAAGGTCACTTACTCATTTGGGAGTACCAGCTACTCAACCCTGGTACCCAATGGGATAAGGATGTTTAAGAAAGGACATCTTCACATTCTACATGCAGTGATTTCAGTTTTTGTTTTCTTTTTGGTACACACAATTATAACTATCTCTCTGTTTTTGGAATATGCCTGATATGTATACCAAAGTGATTTATACTCAACTCCCAATTAAATCTGAGCATTGGCACAAGGAATAAAAAGAAAGGTGTCTATCTTCTTGTAATTTAAAATTGCTTTTGAGATATGTTCTTTGACTTCCTGCCACATACACAACTTCTTTATAATGTTTTTAGTTAAACTATCCAATTATTGATATTTCAACCACATGATGGTTGGGCAGTGAAAAATGGCCTGCAGGTAAGATCTAACGAAGGAGAGTTCAGAGAAGGTACAAATTGAAGCTGCTTGCTTGTGAAGCCTTGCCTGTAAATAAGGAGACGAGAGAGGATGAGATGGTTGGATGGCATCACCAACTTGATGGACCTGAGTTTGAGCAGGCTCCAGAAGTTGGTGATGGACAGGGAAGCCTGGCATAATGCAGTCCATGGGGTCACAGAAAGTCAGACACAACTAAGGAACTGAACTGAACTGAAATAACTGTGAGAAGGACTTTTTATGTTGTTAGTTAGTATGTATATTCAGTGTAATTCAGAGAACTTGAAAAGGAAAGAAAGTATTTTCTGTGTTTCTGAGATGTAGTGGTGTACTTTGTGGTATTATCTGCTGTTTTGAATTAGTTTAGCTCTCTGAGTTTTTAATAGTATTGGTGGATAGAATCTTTCCTATGCAAGTACTTCTTTTCAACAAACGAAACAGCTATCAGGATACTAGTGGGTTAGAAGAAATGGGCACTAAGGAAGTTGCTATGAAGATGATGTGTATAGGGAGTAGTTGTCTGTATACCTGGGTGAGGCCAGAGGAGATTCATAGTCAGTGAGAGACCTGGCCGTGACTGCTCGGCTCTCTTCTGTAATGATTTTAACAAAAACTTGCTGGTCAAATCTTGGCTTTTGTTGGTGAGCTTTATGCTTCACCTCTCACCTTGGTTGACATTGAACTTGCCTCTAAAGGCTTCACAGCAGCCCAGCAGCGATTTCTCAGCTCCTTAAGTAAACATCACATTACTTCAAGTTAACATCACATTGTGTCCTTCAAACACTGTTTCTGTAGAGTTATGTTTGGCTGACCTCTAATTCACTTATAGAAATTGCTTTTTAGAAACTTTCTCCTTCATGCTTTTCAGAAGAGAAATGGAAACAAAATAGCAACAAAACAAAATTATGATGGTTTATCTCACTGAACTGTTTCAAGAGTTGTGATGCTTTATCATTTAAACTAAATATTAAGGACAGTGACATTCATTTTACTAATTAGCCAGATATCTTATTTATCCTACTTGGGTATGTTTTTACCATATGGATTACCTTTTAATATTATGATCTGTTGTTCACTTTTGTCTTACAGACAAAATATCAGAAAGATGCATAACATTCTGTGAAGGCACTTCGATGCTTGGGGTGATAATATGCTTTAATCTGGGATGGCAGTTTGTCTTGGGTCATAACCTTCCCCTTCTTACTGAACCAAACTTTTATTTGTACAGATATTTTGAATGAGACCATTGAGCAATTTAGAATTTTATAATGCTTAAAAGTAGAGGAGGAACTTCCATCTGAGGAAAGATACTCAGAACCAGTGTCCCATTGTCTTACTTGGCCTGTAAGTCAGGTCCTTCCCTATGTTATATATATGGATCTGTAGTCATTTTCATTTGTCATAAAAATTTATATAATCTGGAGCCATTTTCTAAAATTCTCTAAGTCTTTGATAGCTTGTTATAAGTGCTGGATTCTTCCAAATTAAGTATTTTGTTTTGTAAGCATTTAAAGCCCACAGTGAGGAAAGTAATGTAATGAGTGAAATGAACCTGGTCTAAGAATTCAGCTAGCCCCCGAATTGCAAGTTGGAGCTCAATTCTGCTCTGAGCCCAAACCTCATGTTACAGATAACTGAGGAGGAGGGGGTAAGGGCGACCCTGGGAAACCCTGGAGAGCATCTGCCTCAAGCAAAGGGAGCTGTTTTTATTTTTATTTTTTCATATTGGGTTTATTGTTACTCAGGCTTCTCTGGTGGCCCAGATGGTAAAGAATCTGATTGCAATGCAGGAGACCCGGCTTTGAGTCAGGAAGCTGCTCTGAAGAAGGAAATGGCAGCCCATGCCAGTATTCTTGCCTGGAGAATTCCATGGACAAAGGAGCTTGGTGGTCTGTGGTCCATGGAGTTACAAAGAGTAGGACATGTCTGAGTGACTAACACTTTTACAACTTTTACTCAGTCTTTTTTTCCAGCAAAGTTAGAATTCTAGATGCTTAAGTAAAGTGTCCTGATTTTTGAAGGTTTTAGATGTTTTCCTAACAAGGAACACAGATCCACACTGAAGACTGAATAAAACATAACTGGAGAGTCACACCTGCTCTTTAGATAACCCGTTTATGTCTTCTGCCATAAAGAAAAGCTATATGTATATAGTATTATCTTTTTTCTGTCAATTAAGTAGATTATGTCTTTATTTAGTCATAAAAGGACTAATAGAGCAGTATATATATGATATTACGTGGGATAAAGGCTGTTCAACCCTTTACTTGTATATTTATTTTATTTTTGGAGGCACTAGGTCTTTGTTGCGTGCGGACTTTCTCTAGTTGCTGCAAGTGGGGGCTACTCTTTGTTGTGGTGCACAGGCTTCTCATTGTGGTGGCTTCTCTTGTTGTGGAACATGGGCTCTGGGGGTTTGGTCTTCAGTTAGTTGTGGTGCACAGACTTACTTGCTCTGCGTGATGTGGGATCTTTCTGGACCAGATTTCGAACCCGTGTCCCCTGCGCTGGCAGGCAGATTCCATTCCACTGTGCTACCAGGGAAGTCCTAGCCCTCTGTTTTTGAAGGCCAGGTCATAATTTCTAATGGTACTTCTCTTTCTTAGGTCCAAATAAAATCATTTTAATTTATGTTGGTTGGGTGATGGGCAGGGGTTTGGAAAGCTCTGAAATAATAGTTTGAAAAGGCATTATGTATAATAAAAGCATTTTTGCTCTCTGGACCTTTATTGCTTGTGGCATTTAGAAAAGTAGCCAATTTAAAGTGGCTAACTTTAGTAAATATTCAATTACTGGTTTAAAAGTAATAGCTCTTTTAAACAGAAAATAGTATTGGTGTGGATATGGAGACTAGAGCTCTAATAATACTGTTAGTGAGAATATAAATTGGCACAACTGCTTATGAAACTTTAGTATCTACTAAAGTTGAATATATGAATGAATAACTGTAATTCCAATTCCACCTCTAAGTATATATCGGGTAGATATGCTTACATATGTTCCCTGAAAGATATGTACTAGAATGTTTGGAGTAGTACTGTTACAATAGCCCAAACCAATAAACTACACAAATGTCCAACAAATATAGAATGCATAAACAAATCATTGTTTATTCTTAATGGGGAAAATTATAGAGTAGTGAAAATGTATGATCTATAGCTAGCTGCACAAAGCTGTATACAAACTGCACAAGTATAATGCTTAATGCATGAGCCAAACACAAATGGATATATACTATTAATATGAGTCCACTTATATAAAGTACAATAATTGACAAAGCTGTTCTATGGTGCTTCTAAAGCAAAGATAATTGTTTCCTTGGGAATATTAATAACTGGAAAGGAATAAAGCAGAAGGGCCTTTTGGGGAAGCTGGCGATGTTTTATTTCTTGATTTAGGTATAGGATTTTACAGATAAACTCAATTATTATAGAGATTGAGCTGGATGCTATGACTTGGTCACTTTTTCTTTGTGTATTATTCTTTAATAATACATTGAAGTAGAAAAGAGTAATAGGTCTTTTAAATTCAATTAAATAATTATTTGTAATAAAAGGAAGTATATTTATCTTTAATATCTTCTGATATTACCTATTTTAGTATAAAATTAGGATAGAGTGGAGTTAGCGTTAAATGGAGGTACTCTGTAAATTATGGTTTTACATAATTACATTTAAAGTGTGACTTTTGCCAAGTTCAGAGATATTTTTAAGAATTTGCATTCATTTGACAAAATTTTTAAAAAGTAAAATGTCCTCTCAAGTGTAAATCAGCTGATCATGTATACAGCATACTCAATATAATGCCTATAATTTTTCCATGATTTCTTACAGTGCTTACTGGTGAATAGCTTTAATGATGCAAAAAATTTTATAAAATGGGAACCTTCTATTTCAATTTTAAATTTTAATTTAATTCACTCTGAGGGTTAAGGAATTTTAGATTTGTTACTTGGAGGATTATACCCAGACAAAGTTCAGGAATATCCCTTTCAAACAATTCAATGCTTGTTTAGTGTCTAATACTAAAAGGAAAATTCCAGTTTAAATTTGAACCATAGATTAAGTTTGAAATTTTTAGACTTATATGTGACCAAAAATTATTATACAATAATCCCTCTTCCTTTTTTGGCATGAGAAAACAATATCAGAAAGGTTAAGGGATATGTCTTCACTGTAACACATCATTAATACTTCTTTTTACTGAGACCAAAACTCTTCAATGCTTCCCAATGCTTGTCTCTTCGGTCTACAGAGAGCTTTCATGTACATGATTTCAGTTACTTCTGGGTTTAACAGGAACACATTTGAGTAATTTAAAGTTATTCTCTTTTTATCTGCCACATGCCTGTTTATAAAAATGCTATATTGGTATTGGAATATTTTCCTGTTTTGTTATTCTCCTTGACACTGTAGAGGCCTTGATTAAGAAAAAAATGGAGGTCGATTAGATTCTATTTTACTTGAAGCTTTTTCAGGTTTGGCCAAGACAATAATGTCTGCTTTCATCTGCAGATGAATATTCCTGCCTGCAATTGAATAAATACAATGACTGTTGAATAAGGATTTCCTAGCATTTTTAAAAAGGATCTGCAATCATGTCAAGTAATCTCATCTAATGTTTTTGATATTATCAAGATGTTTAATCACATTTTATAGTTTCTTTTTGTTATTGGGGCATCAAGAACTGTCTCTGCCAATGATTTCAAGGTAAGGCCTAGGAATTTTTCATTTTTATCTAATTATCAGTTTGAAATATATAAGGTCCAGCATTTTAGTATCATTATCATATATACATGTACTCCCGATGAATGATCTCTGTTTCCAAGGCAAACCATTCACTATCACTGTAATCCAAGTCTATGCCCCAACCAGTAACGCTGAAGAAGCTGAAGTTGAATGGTTCTATGAAGACCTCCAAGACCTTGTAGGGTGTTAGAACTAACACCCAAAAATGATGTCCTTTTCATTATAGGGGACTGGAATGCAAAAGTAAGAAGTCAAGAAACACCTGGGGTAACAGGCAAATTTGGCCTCAGAATACTGAATGAAGCAGGGCAAGGCTAATAGAGCTTTGCCAAGAGAACGCACTGGTCATAGCAAACACCCTCTTCCAACGACACAAGGGAAGACTCTACACATAGACATCACCAGATGGTCAACACCAAAATCAGAATGATTATATTCTTTGCAGCCAAAGATGGAAAAACTCTATACAGTCAGCAAAAACAAGACCGGGAGCTGACTGTGGCTCAGATCATGAACACCTTATTGCTAAATTCAGACTTATATTGAAGAAAGTAGAGAAAACCAGTAGACCATTCAGTTATGACCTAAATCAAATCCCTTATGATTATATAGAGGAAGTGAGAAATAGATTTACGGGACTAGATCTGATAGATAGAGTGCCTGATGAACTATGGATGGAGGTTTGTGACATTGTACAGAGACAGGGATCAAGACCATCCCCATGGAAAAGAAATGCAAAAAAGCAAAATGGCTGTCTGAGGAGGCCTTACAAATAGCTGTGAAAAGAAGAGAAGCTAAAAGCAAAAGAAAAAAGGAAAGATATAAGCATCTGAATGCAGAGTTCCAAAGAATAGCAAGGAGAGATAAGAAAGCCTTCC
Organism: Oryx dammah; assembly: GCF_014754425.2. NCBI lineage: Eukaryota > Metazoa > Chordata > Mammalia > Artiodactyla > Bovidae > Oryx > Oryx dammah. Next base: position 32,830,642 of record NW_024070213.1, on the reverse strand, counting down.
TCAGCGATCAATGCAAAGAAATTGAGGAAAACAACAGAATGGGAAAGACTAGAGATCTCTTCAAGAAAATTAGAGATACCAAGGGAACATTTCACACAAAGATGGGCTCAATAAAGGACAGAAATGGTCTGGACCTAACAGAAGCAGAAGATATTAAGAAGACGTGGCAAGAATACACAGAAGAACTGTACAAAAAAGATCTTAAGGACACAGATAATCATGATGGTGTGATCACTAATCTAGAGCCAGACATCCTGGAATGTGAAGTCAAGTGGGCCTTGGAAAGCATCGCTATGAACAAAGCTAGTGGAGGTGATGAAATTCCAGTTGAGCTGTTTCAAATCCTGAAAGATGATGCTGTGAAAGTGCTGCACTCAATATGCCAGCAAATTTGGAAAACTCAGCAGTGGCCACAGGACTGGAAAAGGTCAGTTTTCATTCCAGTCCCAAAGAAAGGCAATGCCAAAGAATGCTCAAACTACCACACAATTCCACTCATCTCACATGCTAGTAAAATAATGCTCAAAATTCTCCAAGCCAGGCTTCAGCAATATGTGAACCGTGAACTTCCTGATGTTCAAGCTGGTTTTAGAAAAGGCAGAGGAACCAGAGATCAAATTGCCAACATCCGCTGGATCATAGAAAAAGCAAGAGAGTTCCAGAAAAACATCTATTTCTGCTTTATTGACTATGCTATGGTTTTTCCAGTGATCATGTATGGATGTGAGAGTTGGACTGTGAAGAAAGCTGAAAGCCCAAGAATTGATGCTTTTGAACTGTGGTGTTGGAGAAAACTCTTGAGAGTCCTTTGGACTGCAAGGAGATGCAACCAGTCCATTCTGAAGGAGATCAACCCTGGGATTTCTTTGGAAGGAATGATGCTAATGCTGAAACTCCAGTACTTTGACCACCTCATGTGAAGAGTTGACTCATTGGAAAAGACTCTGATGCTGGGAGGGATTGTGGGCAGGAGGAGAAGGGGATGACAGAGGATGAGATGGCTGGATGGCATCACGGACTTGATGGACGTGAATCTGAGTGAACTCCAGGAGATGGTGATGGAAATCCCGGCCTTGCGTGCTATGATTCATGGGGTCGCAAAGAGTCGAGCAACTGAACTGAACTGAAAGCCTTTGACTATGTGAATCACAATAAACTGTGGAAAATTCTGAAAGAGATGGGAACACCAGACCACCTGGCCTGCCTCTTGAGAAACCTATATGCAGGTCAGGAAGCAACAGTTAGAACTGGACATGGAACAACAGACTGGTTCCAAATAGGGTAAGGAGTACATCAAGGCTGTATATTGGCACCCTGCTTATTTGACTTATATGCAGAGTACATCAGGAGAAACGCTGGGCTGGAAGAAACACAAGCTGGAATCAAGATTACCGGGAGAAATATCAATCACCTCAGATATGCATATGACACCACCCTTACGGCAGAAAATGAAGAGGAACTAAAAAACCTCTTGATGAGAGTGAAAGAGAAAGTGAAAAAAAGTTGGCGTAAAGCTCAACATTCAGAAAATGAAGATCATGGCATCTGGTCCCATCACTTCATGGGAAATAAATGGGGAAACAGTGGAAACAGTGTCAGATTTTATTTTGGGGGGCTCCAAAATCACTGCAGATGGTGATTGCAGCCATGAGATTAAAAGACGCTTATTCCTTGGAAGGAAAGTTATGACCAACCTAGATAGCATATTCAAAAGCACAGACATTACTTTGCCAACAAAGGTCCATCTAGTCAAGGCTATGGTTTTTCCTGTGGTCATGTATGGATGTGAGAGTTGGACTGTGAAGAAAGCTGAGCACCTAAGAATTGATGTTTTTGAACTGTGGTGTTGGAGAAGACTCTTGAGAGTCGAGTCCCTTGGACTACAAGAAGATCCCACCAATCCATTCTAAAGGAGATCAGCCCTTGGTGTTGTTTAGAAGGAATGATGCTAGAGCTGAAACTCCAGTACTTTGGCCACCTCATGCAAAGAGTTGACTCATTGGAAAAGACCCTGATGCTGGGAGGGATTGGGGGCAGGAGGAGAAGGGGACGACAGAGGATGAGATGGCTGGATGGCATCACCGACTTGATGGACTTGAGTTTGAGTGACCTCTGGGAGTTGGTGATGCACAGGGAGGCCTGCTGTGCTGTGATTCATGGGGTCTCAAAGAGTCAGACACGACTGAGCGACTGAACTGGACTGATATAGCAGTGTATAGATATATTTCAAATTTTAAGTAAAGTTTTTAAATGTTTTAATCAAATAATACATCTGTCTGTGTTAGTCCCTTAATCATATCTGACTCTTTGTGACACCATGGACTATAGCCCCCCAGGCTTCTCTGTCCATGGGATTCTCCTGGCAAGAATACTGAAGTGGATCACCAGTTCCTTCTCCAGGTGATCTTCCTGACCCAGAGATTGGACCTAGGACTCCCACATTGCAGACAATTTCTTTACCATCTGAGCCACCAACAATCAAAGTCTGTGGCAACTGTGCTGTACCGTCTCACATCCACTAGCCTTATGGCATTTTCCAAAGGAAAACATTTTTATTTTATTTTAATTTCTTCTCCATACTTCTGTGTCAGGAATTTTTTAACCTGGAGTTGATTCTTGAGGTTCCTATGCTTGGATAGTGGGGGTAAAATTGCATACAAATTCAAATTTAGCATAGGCAAATGCCCACAGTGGTATTAGTACTGTGACTTTATCAGTGGTATTAAGAGAATTCAGAAATATTTTCAAATGACCTGAAGTTGTTACAAAGTCTATCTTGAAATATTGTTTACATTCCTCTCTACTTCCAAATTAGATCTTGTTATTTAATGCATTAGTAAAGAAACATATCTATCACTATATCACAGATTTGTTTAGTATTTTTATATTTCAGGATAATTGATTTCCTTTGCAATTCTGTATACTTTGTTTTGTGCATTTAAAATATTATTTTGAGAATAGTTCCATAGGCTTCACCAGACTGCTAGTGGAGTCTATGCCAAGTATATGTTAAAAATCTATGTTGTCGATATTATGTATATAGCACTGTTTCTTGATTTATCAAAGTGAGGCATTTTGAGGCATCCACTGGGTGCCAAATAGAAGATTCAGCTCACTTAAAACATTCTCTCATTATTTCTCCTATCTTTGATATAGTACACAACTTGCTTCTCTATTAGTTATCCTTTAAATTTGTTTCTATTTATATCTTTAATTAATATTGCTATTTGCTGTGGCTTGTGATGTTCCATTTTACTAAAGGAAGGTATTAGCATTCCTATCCTTTTCTTTAGCTTTCATTTATTCCCTCCTCCTTCACAATTTCTGTCATCTATACTTCTATATTAACAGTGTCAAAGATAGTAACATTTGCATTCTGTTCTAAAAACCTAATGATGTTCTGAAATCATAATTAAATCCCCAATTATTTATCTATATGTTGATTCTAAAAGTTCAAGATCAGTAAACAGTATTTACCTTGTAATGATTATGCAGATTTTTACTGTACATCTAACAAGCAAACTAAGATTATGTGTTCTTTTTGAGCATCTCTTTGTTTTTCATGTTGAAATTTCAAATTGCCTTCCTTTCTTCTTCTTCATTGATTTCTTTGCAATATTTGCCTTCATCATATCCTCAATTGTTTTCAAACTCTAGCATATCACTTATTCTAGTATGCACCTTCCTCCCACTTAAGGATTTTTCTTGTTTTTTCTTTCCTACAGACTTCCTTTTCTGAACTCTTTTCTGACTTATTCTCATTGTGTTTTGGACTTGCTGCAGAACTTAGCAGGGTACATCCTCAAATAACTTACGAAGAAACTATGTGTAGGAAAAAACAGTCCTGAGACTTCATGGGTCTGAAAGTGATTCCATTTTATTCATACACTTGATTTTTATAACTGTGGGATAAAGAATTCCAAGTTGATAATCATTTCAGCTTTTTAAAATTGCATAAATATATATCAGAACCAGTAGTTTATTTAATTGATATTTTGCCTTTAAAAAAATAACCTATTTTTAAAACTTTATGGTATATTTATTTATTTTGGCTGCATCAAGTCTCAGTTGTGGCACTCGGGATCTTCCTTTGTGGTGCAGGGACTGGCTAGTCAAGGCATGCAGGCTCAGTAGTTGTGGCCTGAGGGCTTTGTCGGACCCAAGACGTGTGGAATCTTAGAACCCCGACCAACCATGGATCGAACCTGAGTCCCCTACACCCTAACTTATTAAGTTTTAGGGTAATGAGACTAGACCATCAGTGCTTTTATTGAGAGTAGTAATGTCTTCCAGATTTGATTAATTCTCTTTGATTTCTGTCACTTTATTTTCTGTTTTCTTTCTGTGTTAAACTTTTTGTATTGATTCTTCATGGAGTTTCTCATATATTACATGGTAAAGTGTCTGCCTGCAATGTGGGAGACCCGGGTTCTATCCCTGGATTGGGAAGATCCCCTGGAGAAGAAATGGCAACCCACTCCAGTACTCTTGCCTGGAAAATTCCATGGACTGAGGAACCTGGTAGGCTATAGTTCACTGGGGTCACAAAGAGCTGGACACGACTGAGCGATTTCACTTTCACTTTTCAATCTCTAAACCTATTTTTGGAGTTTAAAACAAATTCAGTCTATCCACTTTTGATATTTAAGTATACTTTCTTCTTCTCTGATACTTCATTATTCATAGAATTTTATAATTTTATAAAATCATTGTCTTTTCAAGTCTCTCTGAAGATTTTGAGATTTATTTGTAAAATTTTCTCTGCCTTGAATTATATGTTTCCTCTAGAATTTATTTTTTTAATTTGATCATTTTTTTTTCCCCAGCTGCAAACTTTCTTCAGATATTGCCATTTCTTCCTCCAGGGGATCTTCTTGACCTGGGGATCGAACCCTGCGTCTCCTGTGTCTCCTGCATTGCAGATGAGTTATTCACTGCTGAGCCATCATGGAAGCCAATTTATAATTGCCTATATAAAGTTGTAAAGAGGAGTAGACTGAAGTCTGTGTCTGGACAGTGCTTGTCAATGCAGGCTTCACTTAGAGGGGTGATCAGAAAACCAGTTTTTGTCTCCTCAGTCCTTCAAATCAGAGAGGTCTTTTCTTAGAAGATTGTCAATCTCATTAGCAAAACGCTTTTTTTAAATGGGATTTTTGCATGTTGCTGAATTCTAGGCAATATGCATACAATGAGGAAGCTAATGAGTGGGGTTCTGAATCCATTAATCATCAGGTTTTCCATTTCACCTTCCCTTCTTGCTGTTCAAATTGAGGAAAATTTCTGAGTCCTGAACCTTCCTGAAGCTTATCAGGGCATCTAATTATATTGTTATTTGTAGCCTTTCCCCAGCTTTTCCAGGTTACAGTTTCTCTGTTCTATTTCACCATTTTTTTTTCCTTGTCCTTTTCATTGTCTAATAATCCGTCACAAATTCTTATCAACTAACCATTTCATCCCATGTTTTTATTGTTTTTTTATGTCTCTTTATATTTCTACCTAAGAGATTGGACTGCCCACAATCCTAAACCAGAAGCCTTGCTCAGTTGAGTTGCTCAGTCATGTCCAACTCTTTGCAACCTCATGGACCGTAGCAGGCCAGGCTACCCTGTCCTTCACCAACTCCTGGAGCTTGCTCAAACTCATGTCCATTGAGTCAGTGATGCCATCCAGCCATTTCATCTTCTGTCATCTCCTCCTCCTGCATTCAATCTTTCCAAGCGTCATGGTCTTTTCCAGTGAGTCAGTTCTTCGCATCAGGTAGCCAAAGGATTAGAATTTCAGCTTCAGTGTCAATTCTTTCAATGAATATTCAGGACTGATGTCCTTTAGGATTGACTGGTTTGATCTCCTTGCAGTCCAAGGGACACTCAAGAGTCTTCTCCAACATCACTGTTCAAAGGTATCAATTCTTCAGCGCTCAACTTTCTTTATAGTCCAATTCTCACATCCATACATGACTACTGGAAAAATCATAGCTTTGACTGGAGGGAACTTGGGGGGCAAAGTAATGTCTCTGCTTTTTAATATGTTGTCCAGGTTGGTCATAGCTTTTCTTCCAAGAAGCAAGCATATTTTAATTTCATGGCTGCAGTCACTATCTGCAATGATTTGGGAGTCCAAGAAAATAAAAGGCTACCATGGTGGCTAAGATGGTAAAGAATCCGCCTGCAATTTGGGAGACCTGGGTTCAATCCCTGGGTTGGGAAGATCCCCTGGAAGAGGAAACGGCAACCCACTCCACTATTCTTGCCTGGAGAATCCCCATGGACAGAGTCTGGAGGGCTACAGTTGAGGGGTTCGCAAAGAGTAGGACATGACTGAATGACTAAGTACAGCGAAGCCTTGCATACCATAGAGTAATAATACAAATTTTGTATTGTTTATAATTATTTGAGCCAAACTATAATTTTGTGTTATATACAAAAACAAAGCATTTTGTATGGTTTCAGTTCAGTTCAGTCGCTTAGTCGAGTCCGACTCTTTGCGACCCCATGAATCGCAGTACACCAGGCCTCCCTGTCCATCTTCAACTCCCGGAGTTCACTCAGACTCACGTCCATTGAGTCCGTGATGCCATCCAGCCATCTCATCCTCTGTCGTCCCCTTCTCCTCCTGCCCCCAATCCCTCCCAGCATCAGAGTCTTTTCCAATGAGTCAACTCTTCCCATGAGGTGGCCAAAGTACTGGAGTTTCAGCTTTAGCATCATTCCTTCCAAGGAAATCCCAGGGTTGATCTCCTTCAGAATGGACTTGTTGGATCTCCTTGCAGTCCAAGGGACTCAAGAGTCCTCTCCAGCACCACAGTTCAAAAGCATCAATTCTTCGGTGCTCAGCCTTCTTCACAGTCCAACTCTCACATCCATACATGACCACCGGAAAAACCATAGCCTTGACTAGATGGACCTTAGTCGGCAAAGTAATGTCTCTGCTTTTGAATATACTATCTAGGTTGGTCATAACTTTTCCTCCAAGGAGTAAGCGTCTTTTAATTTCATGGCTGCAGTCACCATCTGCAGTGATTTTGGAGCCCCAAAAAGTAAAGTCTGACACTGTTTCTACTGTTTCCCCATCTATTACATTATTTTTTTAAGAAATGCACCCCTAAAAATGATAAAACAAAGAAAGATTGTATTTCATTTGTTCTGAACAGCACTAAGGATGTTTATCATATTTAAATTTCTTTTTACTTTATGATACTTGAGTTACCAAATAACAACCCCTTTATATCAACTTGTACCTTTACCTCTGGCTTATTAGTGATTTACACACAGTGGAAGATCTATTTGTAAATCTAACTTGATTATTTTTTTCTTCCAGTGTAGATGTATTCAGTTTTTGTATATTTGATACATATTATTTTATTATAAATTATTGTTTTTTTCCTTCCTTTATATTACAGTTAGGGCATTATATTGATTAGGTTAAATTCAGTGTCTGAGTAATTTAAATTATTTATTACTTTCATTTCAGAATAATAAGGGTTCAATAAAAAAATCTTTAAAAATGTTTCTTGGGTCTGATAACATTGAAAAACAGTAATCTGAATCATTGGAATAATTTTTTTTTTGCCTTTATGTCTTTATAAGGGGCATGAAAAAAAACCTTACAAATATTTCAAGAGAGAAATTGAACTCTAAAAAAATGTTTTTTCCACTGATGCTTTTTAAAAGCAATGATTCAGAAATAACTACCCAGAAGTGTTCTATATCCCTGTATGTGATAATAAATCAGCCACATTCTATCTGCCTGTTCTCTACTCGGTAAAGTCTTACTTGGATGTTTTCCAACAGAAGCCAAAAGACTTTTGAGATAACGGTCATAGAGTAGACAGTTTAGGCTTCATGGACTACATTGTCTCCATTGTCTCCATTGCAACTACTGAACTCTGCCATCATGGCATGAAAGTAGCCATATACAATTCACAGTGTGGATGTGTTCCAATAAAACTTTATTTACAAATTAAGTGGCAGCTTGAATTTGAAACCAGCAGGCTATAGTTTGCCAGTCACTGATCATTATGATTATCAAATCTTTCCATTCAAATGGAATGTCATTAGTGATGACTTTTTAAAAAATTGATTTATTTATGTTTTGCCTGCCCTGGATCTTGGTTACTGTGCACAGGCTTTCTCTAGTTCCAGTGAGTCGGAGCTACTCTTCATTGAGGTGCATGGGCTTCTCACTGCAGTAGCTTCTCTTGCTGTCGTGCACAGGCTCTAGGCATTCAAGCTCAGCAGTTGTGGCACACAGGCTTAGTTACTCCAAGGTAGATGGGATCTTCCTGGACCAGGGATTGAACCCATGTTCCTGGCATTGGCAGGTGGATTCTTAAGCACTAGGCCAACAGTAAAACCCAGTGATGACGTTATTATCCATTCCAAAGGCAAAACTGCTGAAACATCTTGAAATATTTGCCTGAATTTTGTAGTTAGGCCACGGTAAATATGGCTTTAGAGGTTCCTTCTTCCCTATTTGGCTGTTTGTTGTGATGATTGATAACCCTAGCCTACTTTATATGTGGGAAGAAAAACACTACTATTAATCTGCACCATTCTTGGTGATGGCAAGACCCTTTACAAAACCTGAACCAGAGATTGTTCCATTAAAAAGGAATGTAGAGAAAGTGGAAAATATCTATAGTGAATTAACCTAAAATAATTAAAGGTCATGGAAAAATAAATTTATGAGTAATGATTGAAGTTATGATTAGTAAAGAAAGAAGGAAGCTTTTGAGTGCCTTATATATGTCATCACATATTTGAAGAATTGCCATGAAGAAGAATTGTAAGGTTTAATGGTTAAGTTTCTTTCTTTTTTTTGTTCGGTTTTGAGATATTTAACAAGAAAACCTTTAAAAAAATCCACTTCATTAGAGGTTTACATGTAAGAAACCTCATGGTTGTGAGAATCAGTGGATTTCACAATTCAATCTACAATTACAATTATTGGAATTTCCCACTTTAAAGGGTGTGAATTCAATAAACATTGATTTAGAGCAAAACCAGACAGATAATAAATTTTCTTCTCAATGATATATACAGATTTATTGGTATTAAAGCAACTGATACACAATGCTCTTATTAGTGGTAGTAATGACTTTCTGTTAATTGTTTTAGTTAGACCCTGATAAGACCCAGAAGTTGACAGTGTTGACTGGTCTAATATATCACTCATAGCTACGCTGTACACACTCTTCATTCCTTACATCACAAACATATGTTTTGACTATGATCTTTGCCCTTTGATAGTTGTTATCTAATGTTTAACATATTCCATGAAGCCTTTCCTAGATTCCTCTTGGTAATTTCAAGTTTAGAAGTGTTATTTGTTTACTACAAGATTCTCTGCTGGGGGTGATTTTAACCCCTGGGGGACATTTGGCAATGTCTAGAGTCCATGGGGTTGCTAAGAGTTGGACATGACTCAGTGTCTTCACTTTCACTTTTCACTTTCATGCATTGGAGAAGGAAATGGCAACCCATTCCAGTGTTCTTGCCTGGAGAATCCCAGGGACAGGAGAGCCTGGTGGGCTGCCATCTATGGGGTCACACAGAGTCAGACATGACTGAAGTGATTTAGCAGCAGCAGCAGCAGCAGAGACATTTTTGTTTGTCACAGTCTGGGGATGTTATTGGCATCTAGTAAAGTAGAAGCCTTCAGTTCAGTTCAGTTCAGTTGCTCAGTTGTGTCTGACTCTCTGCGACCCCATGAATTGCAGCACGCCAGACCTCCCTGTCCATCACCAACTCCTGGAGTTCACTCAGACTCATGTCCATTGAGTCCGTGATGCCATCCAGCCATCTCATCCTCTGTCATCCCCTTCTTCTCCTGCCCACAATCCCTCCCAGCATCAGAGTCTTTTCCAATGAGTCAACTCTTCGCATGAGGTGGCCAAAGTACTGGAGTTTCAGCATTAGCATCATTCCTTCCAAAGAAATCCCAGGGCTGATCTCCTTCAGAATGGACTTGTTGGATCTCCTTGCAGTCCAAGGGACTCTCAAGAGTCTTCTCCAACACCGCAGTTCAAAAGCATCAATTCTTCAGTGCTCAGCCTTCTTCACAGTCCAACTCTCACATCCATACATGACTACTGGAAAAACCATAGCCTTGACTAGACGGACCTTAGTCAGCAAAGTAATATCTCTGCTTTTGAATGTGCTATCTAGGTTGGTCATAACTTTTCCTCCAAGGAGTAAGCATCTTTTAATTTCATGGCTGCAGTCACCATCTGCAGTGATTTTGGAGCCCCAAAAAATAAAGTCTGACACTGTTTCTCCATCTATTTCCCATGAAGTGATGGGACTGGATGCCATGATCTTAGTTTTCAGAATGTTGAGCTTTAAGCCAACTTTTTCACTCTCCTCTTTCACTTTCATCAAGAGGCTTTTTAGTTCCTCCTCACTTTCTGCCATAAGAGTAGAAGCCTTGGGTAGTGCTAAACTTCCTACACAGCACAGCATCCTTCCCAAACTTAGTAATCCTGAGGTTGAGAAACCCTGACTTAGTAAAATTTGGGAAATAGGCCTTCAGGATCCTTTAAATCTATTCCATGTTAATTCTCCTCAATCTGGTCTCTGTTTATGGAGATATTTTAAAATGCAGCACTTTACTATATATATTTGAATCATAGGGAAATTATTGGTTGTCAGTGTTTCCTTTCAGATCAATCATCCATTTGTTTATCAAATATTTAATGAGCCCTTGATGTGAGACCTAGGCTGACTGTACAAACTAAATAAGAGAAAGGAAGGAGAGGTGGGAGGAATTGAGTGAAATATATGTACACACACACACACACACACACACACACACACACACTACCAATGTAAAATAGATAGCTAGTGGGAAGCTGCTGTATAGCTTGGTGCTCTGTGATGGGAGGGGTGGGGGAAGGGAGGCTCAAGAGGGAGGGTATATATGTATGCATCTTGCTGATTCACACTGTTGTACAGCAGAAACTAACACAACATTTTAAAGCAAGTATATTCCAATAATAAAGACTAGCTGGTAGTTCACAGGAAAAAAAAAAAAAAAAACTAAGAGAAGGCCTTAGTTGAGATTCTTGTTAGGCTGTTAACATGGTTCTGAAACCAATTCCAATGTGGGGAAGGGAGGCTCCCCCACACTTTCAATATGCAGTTCTTGGATAACAGCAAGGTATTTGACAATTCATCTAAGTTATGACACAATCTATGGCTTCCCTTATAGCTCAGTTGGTAAAGAATCTGCCTGCAATGCAGCAGACCCTGGTTTGATTTCTGGGTCAGGAAGATCCGCTGGAGAAGGGATAGGCTACCCACTCCATTATTCTTGGGCTTCCCTTGTGCCTGCAATGCAGGAGACCTGGATTTGATCCCTGAGATGGGAAGATCCCCTGGAGAAGGGAAAGGTTACCCACTCCAGTATTCTGGCCTGGAGAATTCCATGGACTGTACAGTCCGTGGGTTTGCAAAGAGTTGGATACGACTGAGTGACTTTAACTTCACTTACATCACTTACAGAGAGAGCTTCAGATTGCAGGTGAAGGGCTCGGTACTACAAGACTGTTGCCCACTCACTGCTTCAGATACCAGTTGAAGCCAAATTTATCACCTGGGCTTCTGATTGACTGATTATAGATTGGAGGCTTCAAGACCCCCTTCTTAGGTTCCATTAATTTGCTAGAGCATCTCCGAGAACTCAGAGAAACATTTTACATACTTGATCATCAGTCTATTATATATAACTCAGGAATAGTCAGATGAAAGGGATGCACAGGGCTCTGCAGGTGGGCAACCATCCCAGCACCTCCACATATTCACCAAGCAGAGGTTTTGGTGAATCCCATTCTTTGAAGGATTTATTACATAGCTAGGATTGTTTGAATCCTTGCATGCATGCTCAGTCATGTCCAACATTTGTGACCTCAGGGAGTGTAGTCCGCCAGGCTCCCCTGCCCGTGGAAATTTCCAGGCAAGAATACTGGTGCAGTTTGCCGTTTGCTTCTCCAGGGGACCTTTCCAGCCCAGGGACTGAACTGTGCCTCTTGTGTCTCCTGCACTGGCAGGCATATTCTTTCACTGCCGAGCCACCTTGGAAACCTGATTGAATCCTTGGCTGTTGGTAATTGATTCCATCTCCAACTCCTCCCCATTTGCCAGGAAGTAGGGGCTGGGAAGGAAAGTTGCAACCCTCTAATGACATGGTTGGCTCCTCTGGCAGCCAGCACCCAATCCCTAATCTGCTTCCCCAAAGTTAAGTTCCTCATTAACATAACAAAAGACACCTCAATCATTCTCAGCACTTTTTGGGAGCTGAGTCAGGAAGACCTAATATATATATATATTTCTTTTAAATCACGATGTCACAGTCATTAAGGTGCTTACACTGTTGTTGTTGCTCTATATGAATTTGATAATGTTTTGTTACATGATAGCAAATCTTTGAGCTTTATTAAAAGCAAGGATAGGCTTGTCATGAATTTTGGGGAACTTTATTTGCATTGGCAAGATGATGGCACAAGATAGTTGGTTTATAGCATCTTTTTGTTCTCTATCTTTGCTTAAGTGCTATATAGATCCAGCCAGTTGGAGAACAGTTGATGAGTGTTGATATCTCTTATAGGCAGGGGGATAAAGTCCATGACTTCTGTCAAGTTTCTTTTGGAAAGGTGAATATCATTATTCCATAATGTGTTGTCAGACAAAAAATGTCAGTGAGATTGGCATTAAAGTTGGCATTAAAGTAAGTTTGTGCTTTAGTATATTTGAACTTGTGGATATATGTTTTGCAGTAATTTTGCTTTATGGTTTTTGGAAACTAGGACATGGATTGTATGCTTAGTTCATGAATGTGGATTTTAAAATAATAGTTTTTAAAAATAATCAGAAATATTTTTAGCATCTAATATTATTAAAATATTTTACCATTAGTTATGTTGAAGTGCTTTTTGTTTTGCTGTTGTTTGAAACTCATTTTCTTCTTTGTGCTATTAAGTGAGAAAATAAGAAAACACCTATAAAAAGACCAATCTATTTTTACTGTGTAATGATCCCCCTAGTGGATATGAGAAGCAGCTAAATTCAGGATTTGCATAAAGAAGCAGGTGATTGTGGGTGAGACTTCACTACTTGTTTCTCACTTTCAGAAGTGTTTTACCAGATCAGGACTGTTTCTTCTGTTTTTAATAAAGGAACTCCCAGTGATTAAATCAACTATTAAGAAAGCCTTAATGAGGCAGAAAGTGGTAGGAGTGTATAAGTCTTCAAAATTGCAAAAAGATAGACATCTTAAACAAAAATTGAAGTGATGCTTTTCAAAATACTAGATAAAGATTAGTGTTTATACTAATTATTTGTACGCTTTCATTTGAATTGGCTATTTTCAAGTAGTCATAGTGAAACCTGGTGTGGCTATATATCCGACCTGGAGTTGGAAGATTTTTTTTGAAAACAAGAATAAATGTGAAGGAAAATTGATAATATAAAATTGGTTACTTACAATGAAAGTGCTGTTTGAAGTCATACTGTCAAAGTAAGATGTTTAAAGCAACTATTCATAGTAGCAATATAATAAAACTTTCAAAGTGAAGATTCATTTTTTATGGAGTAAAATGTTACTATAATATTAAACATACAGGTTTCAAATATTGGAAATATTTCAGAAATTGGAAATAGGAACAACAGAATAAAGACAAATGCCCTGTGAGGCAGAAAAACAACTTAAAACATTGCTAGCTCAAAGAGCTTTACTGTGTTCAGGTAAATATAATGCTAATCTTGACCATATAATGAAGCCAATATCAATATAACCTGGTGTTGCCTGAGTGAACAGTGCTATGACTTCCCCTCCCCCCACGACCTTGTTGGCTCATGGAACTGCTACTGCTCTGAGAAAGGTAACATTTCAGTAGGAAAATAGCCTGTTTCTTCGTAAAGGGCTTAAACCACAGTAGAGGATAGTACTCTGTTAAACAAGATGCATTTTGTAAATGCAGTGTATCAATAAGTCATGTTTGATATTCACTTTCTATCATAAAATATAATATAGAATAAATGTAAAATATAAATAAAAAATGTAAAATATAGAATAAATGCATATGGTATTCATGTAAACACAATTGTCTTAGTTTGTAATGCCATCAATAATGTGATTTTAAACTTTTCACTGTCTTTTTTTATGTTAAAAAGATACCTGTAGAACAAATAACTAAATAGTTAACTTTTTGACAGAAGTGAAGGATACAGTGTGTGTGATATAGTGTAGTAAATGACATATAACGTCATTCAGGTAATGAAAAGTTCTACAAGTTTTGCTTGATTATGAAAAGAAAACCCCATTTTTCAATGATTAACATTCTTTGATGACAGTAATGATGATGCATGAATTGGATGAGAAGATAGGAAACAGGAAGATAAAAGGATGGAAAATCTATAATTAACAAAAACCGTACACAATAATTAGTGTAAGTGAAATATATTTCTGTAGAATAAAAATGGAACAAAGTTAACAATGAAAATCATAGACAATTAGGGTGGATGTAGCTTGAATCATAGAAATAGTGAAAGGCAAAAGATAATATAATACAACTTGTACAGAGAAACAATGAAAATCTGTTCAAAAACTCTTTTAAAAGGCCTCCCCATCACACATAATGTATGTTTTCATTAGCATGTTTTCTTTAATGTTTTTAACTTACAGGATGCCTGAGGAAAATAAACACTTGGCTTGATTTGAAAACTTTAGCTCTGCCATATCATATTTTGAATAAGTATATATGATATATGGATTTACTTAAATATTTACTGGGCTTTGCTTTTGAGTGGCCTCCTAGTCCAAACTGCCTAATATTTAAATGTTACCATAGTGATGAGTAGTAGACACTGTCATCTTTCTCTTTTTAATTAAGGAACAGATGCAGGTAATGCTGATCTCTCAGTGACCCTCTTTAAGTTGGCATCAACACATTGATTGTTTCAATTCTTTTCTCTCCCCTGCAATCTTAGCTTTGTCCTTTCTTCATATCAAGGTCTTCATCCTCTTAGGTTAAAGATGCTGGAATTTCTTTTAAAACCCTTCCTTTGGGAGCTTTATCTTAGAAAGAAAAAAACACACACTTCCACTAAACACCAGTGAAACACTAATGCATTTTCTTTTTTTTTTAAACGAGAAACTCTGGCTTTCTCCACTTTAAAATTCAGTATCGTCTGAGTGGTAGTTTGTTAAAATTCTGTATAGCCCACAAAGACCATAAATATTTCACAATTTTTTAAGAAAACAAAAATGCCTTTTCCTGTGTAGTATATTTACCAACAAAGTATACCTGGAAGATTTAAGTGGTGTTATCAGTGCTGTCATTCTTCATTGGGCTATAATCTCCTAAACTACACTAATACTGTAAGTACATGCATGGTGCTGTTTTAGATGTTTTTATTTTTTCAAATAAGAAAAATTGATGCCTCAAAGATGTTCACAGTTTGTATGTGAAAGTGAAAGTCACTTAGCTGTGTCTGACTCTCTGCAACCTCCAGGCCAGAATACTGGAGTGGGTAGCCATTCCCTTCTCCAAGGGATCTTCCCAACCCAGGGATCAAACCCAGGTCTGTTGCATTGCAGGCAGATTCTTTACCAACTGAGCCACCTGGGAAGCCCAAGAATACTGGAGTGGGTAGCCTATCCCTTCTCCAGTGAATCTTCCTGACCCAGGAATCAAACTGGGGTCTCCTGCATTGCAGGTGAATTCTTTACCAGCTGAGCTACCAGGGAAGCCCTTATTTGTATGTATGCTTGTATGTGAGGTAAACAGTAATGAATATTTAAACCTAGTCATAATATGCTCTGATGGAAGAAATGATATTTTCCTTGAGAGAGTAGAGAAGGGGATTAATAGGTACCCAATAGACAGAGGTACAGAATATACATAAAATGCTTGTCCTAACCAATTTTTATTCCTTCCACTTAGGATTTAACTTTAACATTAACTCAATATCTATGGTTCTTCCTTATCTCACCTCAATTTTATGGCAATTTTATTTCATTTGATTTTTGTATTAGATTTCATTGATGTTGGAGACTAGCTAATCAAATTTATTATCCCTTTTAAGGTATTTCTAATTTCTTTTATGCATGTTAAATAACATGGATTCCAGTGCACTTTTTTTTCCTCTTTTGATTTCAGCCCTTTTGACTTCACTTTGTCTTTGTGATCTTTAGGCAGGTACATTTTCATGAATCATTTCACATTTTACATGGCATTCGGAAACCATTATGCACTTTTGAATATTTTCCCAGTAGAATGGATGGTCTCTAAGTATGCAGATCATGTTTATTTATACAGTTTTCAAACAGTGACTAAAGGAAGTACTTATTTTTTTATTTGAAGCTTAATTTATTGATATATTCAATTAACTGTTTCCATTTATAGTATACGATTCAGTAAGATGTATGTACCCATGAAATCACTACCAGTCTACTTACAGGGCATTTCTGTCCTCCAAAATTTGCTGATGACCTTTGTAGTCAGTTCCTTCCTTTACCTCCGGCCCCAGACAACCATTGATCTGCTTTCTAGATGTTTGAATTTCAAATAAATGGAATCATACAGCATGTACTCTTTTGTGCCTGGCCTTTCACCTAACATGTTTTTGAGATGCAACACGTTATTGTATGTGGCAATAGTTTATTCCTTTTCATTGTGAATTTCATTATGTGGATATATCACATTTTTTTAAACCCTTCATCTTATGAAGAGTATTGGAGTTTGCTTTTTTATTTCATTTTTTTGGCTATTCTGAATAAAAATACTGTAACTGTGTGCAAGTTTTTGTCTGATATATATTTCATTCTTTTGGGCAATTACACAGGAATGGATTACTAATTATATATATATAATTAGTATATGTATATAAAAATTGGCAACATTCCAAAATAGATGTGACATTTTTATATTTCCATCAGCAATATATGAGTGTTTCAGTTACTCCATATCCTCACCAGCAGTCAGCATTGTCAGTCTTTTAAATTATAGTTATTTAAATATCAATAAATGGTCTCTCATTATACTTTTAATTTATATTGCCCCAATGCCTTGTGAAGTTGATTGTCTTTTTGTGAGCTAACTGGTCATTCATATATCTTTTTTGATGAAAAAAATCTGTTCAAACACTTTGTCCAATTTTAATTGGATCATTTGTTGTCCCTTGAGAGGTTTTATGTTTTTCTGGATACAACTTCTTTGTCAGATACTTGGATTGCAAATATATGCTCCTGTGTTTGCTAGTGTGTGTTCAGTCGCTCAGTCACGTTTGACTCTGCAGGTCCATGGACTGTAGCCCGCTAGGCTTCTCTGTCCATGGGATTTCCCAAGCAAGAATACTGGAGTAGATTGCCATTTCTTCTTCCAGGGTATCTTCCCCACCAAGGGATTGAACCCACGCCTCCTGAGTCTCCAGCATTGGCAGGCGGATTCTTTACCACTTCACCGCCTGGGAAGCCCAGGAGGTGTTTGCATGTCTTTCATTTTTTTAAAACACTGTATTTTTAAGTGCAAATATTTGATTTTTATAAAATCTAATTTTTACCAATGTTTTATTTTATAATTTATGCTTTTTATGTTTTATTTGAGAAATCTTTGACCTCCCAGGGACAAAGGTTTGCTTCTGTTCCTTTTAATACTTTAAGATTAAGAAGTAAGTAGTAATATGGTGGCCTAGTCTATTTTATTACTGAGACAGGATCTTCTCAGCTATTAAGGAAAGAATGAAACAGGGTTTCCTAAATTGTGAAAAATGAAAGGTACTTACTGAATTGTTTATAATTGTATTAAAGCTTCCTTTGCCTCGTTGATCAAAATTTGTTCTGAATATTTTTCCCAGAATATTCTAATTTACATTCTCTGAATATAGTAATATTAAATGATCAAGTCATTGATGGCAAAAATTTATTGTCTTAGAGTTGAGAAACTATTTCACATTCTTTATGTGCAAATTGAAATTATACAAAGTTATATTTTGCCAAGTCTTCAGTTTACTTCTTACAGGTTTGTTACTATTCCCTCTAAACATTTTGAAAAGCAAAATGGGATTGAATCATTTACTTTCTTTTTTCCAACCAGGAAGAGGATTTGGATGAAAAACTGATAGTATAAATTCTAAGTAAGTGTGCTTTAGGGGCGAGTTTGTCTTTGACTTGGCGAATAAGGTAAGATAGAGGCATTGAGATGAATTTATCAGCTGCCAACAAATGTAGCTGATATTATCAGAAGGACTAAACTAATGATTGCCTTCATTCTGCAGTAAATGATACACAGTGTCTCTTTTTCTTAGTAGTAAACCATTCTAAGGGCTTCCCTGGTGTTTCAGAGGTAAAGAATCTTCCTGGAATGAAGGAGATGTGGTTTCAATCTCTGGGTCAGGAAGATCCCGTGGAGAAAGAAATGGCAACCCACTCCAGTATTTTTGCCTGGGAGAATTCCATGACAGAGGAACCCAGTGGGCTACAGTTCATGGGATCACAAAGAGTTGGACATAATTTAGTGACTAAACAACAACAAACCTTTCTAAAATAGTGATCAGACAACTCAAAATAGTAAGTCAGATCTGCCTGGACTGTGTATGGCTTGAATGAAACAATGGCAGTCTGAGATTCTGCGTAATGATCAAGGCTCCCAGTTGTATGGCTGTTTTGGAATAACGTGATTGCATCTAAAACCCAGCTGTTGCGCTGGACATAATATTGTATTCAGGATAGGCCAGAGTTCTGAATTAATCTGCATTCATCTGCAAAGAGCTCTTTTGTTGGAGACATTTCTGAAAGTGTCCTGCTTCTGGCACTGCTCAGCTGGTTTATGTTGATGGTCTATTGGGCTTCCCTTTAGCCTCAGATAATAAAGAATCTGTGTGCAATGCAGGAGACCCAAGTTCAATCTCTGGGTTGGGAAGATCTCCTGGAGAAGGGAGTGGCAACTCACTCCAGTATTTTTGCCTGGAGAATTCCATGGACAGAGGCACCTGGTGGGCTACAGTCAATGGGGTTGGCAAAGAATCAGACATGATGGAGTAACTCACACTTCACTACTTCACTTACTGCATCATCATTAGTTATATGTTAACAACTGTTTGCTGTGCCACTGTATCAGGAGTAATGATGATGATATCTGTGTCTTAGATCCTATGTTATTTAAATTTTTCTTTAAAAATCATTACTTTAATGGAATTTTTTCAGAGCTTGCTTAAATTAATCTATAAAGTAAATTGCATGATCTTCTAAATATGTGCATTTGCTTTCCCAAAAGTTGTCTTTAGATTATAAAAGTAGGCTTTACAGTGAGTAAATATTTCTTTGGCCTTTGGAACAATAGAATCTGTAGTTGATGATTCCTACTACCAGTCCATTCTGAAGGAGATCAGCCCTGGGATTTCTGTGGAAGGGATGATGCTAAAGCTGAAACTCCAGTACTTTGGCCACCTCATGCAAAGAGTTGACTCATTGGAAAAGACTCTGATGCTGGGAGGGATTGGGGGCAGGAGGAGAAGGGGACGACCGAGGATGAGATGGCTGGATGGCATCACAGACTCGATGGACATAATCTGAGTGAATTTCAGGAGTTGGTGATGGACAGGGAGGCCTGGCGTGCTGCGATTCATGGGGTCGCAAAGAGTCGGACACGACTGAGCGACTGAACTGAAGTGAACTACTTAGAGTAAATCATCAGTTGAAGCCAACAGTGGTCACTTCAGTACAGACTTTGTGAACTCATTTTATTGTGGTCATCTTTCCTTATGTCTCCATTTCTCAACACATTGGTTTTCTAACTTCAGTATTAATATACACTCAGTAAGTATTCTTGTGTGTATATTCACAATGAATGAACCAAAAACACAGATAAAATTTTATTCACTATCTCTATCAGGATGCATGTGAAATTATAACATTTAAAGAATAAAGAGATTCAAAATTTGATCGCAAAATAGACACTCAAACTTTTTTATACCCTCTTTTCTTGTTCTAGAAAAGCAGTCCTCCTAACAGTTTTATTCCTTCCAGCTTTAAACCTCCAAGACTTTCTTTAATGATTTTTTCTTACCAGAAGACACATATGTTGACTATGAAAGGAAACACTGGTATTGTTTATCAGGGAGAAGATGTTAATGAGCTACAAAAAAATCATAACTCCACTACATTGTGCACGTATATTTGTATCCCATATTTGAGAAATTCTACTCGAATCATCCTTCATTGCATAACTTTGATATAGGTGATTGGCTTCTTCCTAGGATGCTATGTAATAAGTTCACTGTTTCATTCTTTCATAAGTTAGACTATTTTATAATGCTTTTACACTTTCTTCTTCACAGTTCAAGTGATAATTAAGATAATGACATTGAGGGAAAAGTTATTATTGAAGACTTTTGAGTTCCTGAAAACTAAGAAGGCTGAATAATTTATAAAATGCAAAGCAAAGATTTTAGCATCTTCTCAAACAAACAAACAAAAAAATAGCACACAGCTGCTTAGGTAACATCAACAATTTACTTTAAATGCTTCTTTATTTATTCCTTGTATATGAACCTCTGGTACAACATATAACAATTAGAGGCCAACTTTAATTTGCTTTGCGATTTGAACTTGGTAATAACAATATGTTTCTATTATGGATCCTTGAAGAAGCCTCTTGGGTTCAACCCGAGATTGTTCTCTCTCCTTTACATCTTCACCCTTGCTATGTTAGCCCAGGCCTATTAGTCAGGGATTTCATTTTGCCACCTCAGAACTGCTAAGGCAACCTTGTCATTGTAATTTTCACGCCCTTTCTTTTTCTTTGTTCTATATGTCAGTGAAATCTTATCTCCACAGTCTTCTGTCATAGGTTAATAGCTTGGAACAAAGTTCAGTCAGAGTCTCTAGCATAATAGAACAAAATGCATAGATGAAAAAATTAGTAGCCACTGCCCTTCCTTGTACTTCATTCAAGGGCTCTTTGTTGAATTTTGCTCATCGGTGAAACTGAATTAGTAGATTTGGTGGGATATTGTCAAATGTGCATATACACATAGGTTTTGGAGACTTGAATGCAACTGTATTCTAGAAGATGTGCCAGGGACATTATAGTGCCCTAGATATGTTCTTGATGTAGATTTTATTCTCTCATTGATGTGGTATTTAAGCATATTGTTAAATCCCCAGACTCCGAATATTTTGTGGAAATTTAACATCTGAACACTATCTTAACATTTTTAAGCTTTTAGAAAAGAAGTTTTGGTTCATTTCCATATACTGCATTTATTCAATTAAAATCACCTTACCTAACAGGTTAAAGTCATGGGTCATTGTACTTATTCTACTCATGCCGCTGCCTGCTCAAGGTCATTTGGAAATTACACGGCAGAGAAATTTTCCATAGAAATAAATGGCACTAGTGCAAATTTACTAGCTGGATTATTTGAGAAGAAATATATTGACACCATTGAATATTATCAACAATTACACTGCCATCACTTCCTCCTCCTCTACTCAATGAGCTGTTAAAAGACACAATTTGTTGTACTATGTAGCTAACAAGAAATAAACAACATGCAGCAGGTGCTACCCAGGAAGGCACTGAGCGTTATTGTACTAACTGTGCCTGACTAATTCTAGCCAAAACAACAGCTCCATATTCAGTAAAGGAGAAGAACAGATAATTTAATGGAGATTTGGAGCCTCGTTGTTTATCATATTGGGGTTATACTTGGAAAATAGAACCAAGTGAGAGGCATGGTGTAAGGAAATCCTTGGCTGCAGAGACCTTATCCTCAACTCATGAGCATCCAATTCAATGGAAGATAATGATATGCTGATGACTTAAAATATTGGATATTCCAAATTTTTTTTTCTGTAGATTTTTAGAAGAGCTATAGGATCATTTGGGCATGGATCTACCCTCTACATCATACTTCTTTTAAAATTAACATTAAAACTGACTTGAGTTCACTAAGAAAGTCACACCAATTTATACTCTAGAGAGGTGAAGGACACAGCATGGTAGAAGTGGAAAAAAGCTAGAAATAACATTTGCCATTCATAATCTGCAGAAAGAATAGAGATTTTGAATGATATAAGTTCTTTTTTCTCTCATACCAGTGAGTTGATGTATATCGTTTTGCTTATTCATTTACTCAATCATTACTAATTTCTATTTACTATGCTTGGCATCTACTATATGTCAGGAACTGTGGACAGAGCAAAACAAAAGACAGATGAGGTCCTTCTTGTGTAGTGACTGTATTCTACTGGGAGAAGTAGACAATTATTAAGTTAGAAAGAGTAATTATAGATTGAAATGAGTGTGAATTTTGAAGGAAATAATAGGATGCAGACACTTGGAGAGAACTTATATAGGAGGTTTTCCTTTGAGTGTGGAGCTGAAGGGTGGGAATGGGTCAGACATGACAGGAATTACAGAGGAATATTTTCCTGGACAAGGAACAGCAAAGGAGATGTCTTGGAAGGGAACAAACCATTGCCAAGTTCCAGGAGCAGGAATGAAACTGGTATAGTTAGAGCATCATAACTGATATGGAGGGTAATTTTAGAACGTAAAATTGGAGAGATAGGCAAGAGCCAGATCAGGGGAGTATCTTATAGGCAGTGGCTCAAAAGCTTAGTTTTCTTTTTGAGAGTAATAGAACCTATTAAAGGATTTTAAGATGAGACTGGCTTGAACTGATCAATTTTTTTTGGGGAAAAAAAATAGTCTCTGTCCTCTTGGTGGAGAAGGGATTGGAGAGAGGGAAGAATAGAATGGAAAGATTCCTTATGAGTTCATTGCAACAGAGTTGATAGATTGAAGGCTAGGGATTTGATTGCAGAGGTGAAGAAAAATGTGGAAGTTAATGCATACTGCAGAGCTTAAACTGACTTGACTTGCTAATAAACAGGATAAATGGTGAGCAAAAGAAAGAGATCAATAACGACTCCATATTTTTGGACAGGGTACTGGATAGAGACACATGACATTTAATAAGAGGGGGAAAGCTGGGGAAGTCCAGGTTTGAGCAAGTAAAGAGTTCTAGGACTTTTTGGATTTATTAAGTATGCAAAGCCAATTCTGTATTGAAGCAGAGATGTCAAATAGGTTAGTTATATAAGAGTCCAGACATTTGAGGAAAGATCTGGATTAGAGATATAAATTTATTCCTCATAAGCATATAAAAATGGCATCTAATGTCATTGACTTTGATGAGCTCCACAAAAAGGAGTGTAGATAAAGAAGAGGTCTCAATACCTAGACTGAGGTACTCAGCTTCTAAGACTGAATAATGGAATGAGACAAAGAAACAGCCAGGGGCATAAGAGGAAGCCAGCAGAGGAGAGAGTGGCAATGGTGTCGACACTGCTGACTCTGGAAAAATTAATTTTTAACTTTGAAATGAACCATTTTCATGCAGTGGTGAGGAATGGGAGCAAATTGGAGTGAATAGATTTAAGAATGACATGAGTGGTTTGGAGGTGGAGACCTTGACTTCAGAATTGTTATTCAAAAGTTTTATCTGTGAATGGGGAGGTTTAAAGAAGATAATAGTGGATAATATAGGAGTTCAAGGGAACTTTTATTTGTTTAATTATTTAATTTAAATATATATAGTTATTTATTTGGCTGTACCAGGTCTTAGTTGGGCACTTAAGATCTTTAGTTGCAGGATACAAGCTCTTAGTTACAGCAAGTGGGATCTAGTTCCCTGACCAGGGATCAAACTTGGGTCCCCACATTGGGAGTGTGGAGTGTTAGCCACTGGGAAGCCACCAGGGAAGCCCCTATTTGTTTATTTATTTTTTTTAAGATCAGAAAAGCCAGAATACGTTTGATATTCTAATTAATTTTTTTAAGATGGAAAAAGCCAGACTATGTTTGATATTCTAATACCCACAATCCACTGAAAAGGGAGAGATTGTAGATGTAAGAAATAGGGCTAAGAACTGAAGTAGAGTAATATTTTAAAAGAAGCATAATATCCACTTTTATTTATTTATCTTTAAAAGAAGCATAATATAAATTCCATGAACAGCATTTGTGCATCTGCAGAACACTTACTGTGGCATAAGATCATTATCATCATACAATGGTTGGAATGTACCCTTAGAGCTCATCACAAGCAAACTTCCGATTTTACAACTGACTAGTGAAGGTTCTGATATAAGCTGAGACATACAGCTTGCCTCACAGCTAATTAATGAAACAGGGAGTGTCAATTGGGCAGTGTTTGTTGATAAAGGGGGTGTGTATGGGGGAGAAAGCTTTTTCCTACTTAATGTCATAACCAGTGCGTTTGTATCCATGAGCCCACCTAGTGCCTCTTAAGCAAATCACTAGGTAGGACAGTGACTCAGGTTGAGAGGTAGTTGGCCTTAGTACAAGGCACGTTGTGTCACAGTCTCTTCATGATGAAGCGCTCATTCCCTCAGTTGCTGGAATTGCTAGCATCCCCAAATTCTCAACTGAGTCACTTTCTTTTTTTTTTAATTTTTATTTATTTTTTATTTTACTTTACAGTTCTGTATTGGTTTTGCCATACATTGACATGAATCCACCACGGGTGTACATGCACTTTCTAAGACTTACTTCACCCAATGAGAGCTACTTTGCCCCATGACCCATCCTCTTCCTGTTGGCACCCTGCATCCAGTGATTGGTCAATGAAGAAATATAAAGGTTTAGCTCCTTCACCCCAATTTAGGATAACTCTGAATGACCGCCAAAAACGCTTGTAGAATCTTCTGAGGCTTCATATTAGTATTTGGATCCCATTACAATTTAGCTCCTCTTTCTGACCAATCCCGTTGCTTTCCAGTTTATACTCTTGATCCCAAGAGTATGTCAAGTAATCTTACTAGAACATTTTCATCCCAGGATCTGCTTCCTCAGTGATCTTGATCTTTAAAACCCACAAAGAATATGACCAATAATTAAAACTATAATACTAACCTTGGGGTTAATCAGATACAGCTTAGTTATTTTTAAAAGTAACAACTGTTATATAGATTATTTTAGCAAAGGGAATGACTGAAGTCTGACTCTATGTCAGGGTTATGTTGGTGGAAAAATAACTCCTTTTGAAATGAGACCTTAGCTGGAAATGGGAAATTTCTGGGTATCAGGTTTTGGTCTAATAGAGAAATAGAAGATAAAATTTTTGAAATGATCAGAGCCTCAGCTCTGAATTTTATGCACAGAAATGATTCCAGGACTAAGCAATAGCCTTCGGCTAAGCATGAAACATGTTGATATATAGTGAACAAGAAAACTATGCTGGGAGTTCCCTGGCGGTCCAGTGGTTAGGACTCAAGTCTTCCACTGTGGGAGGTTCCTCCTTGGTTGGGGAACTAAGATCCCACAAGCCATGTTGTTGTTGTTTAATCTTTAAGTCATTTCTTTAGTTGCTCAGTCTTTGCAACCCCATGGACTGTAGCCCACTAAGCTCCTCCGTCCATGGGATTTCTCAGGCAGGAATACTGGAGTGCGTTGCCATTTCCTTCTCCAGGAGATCTTCCCAAACCAGGGATTGAACCCACGTCTCCTGTTTGACAAGTGATTTCTTTACCACTGAGCCACCTGGGAAGCCCCACAAGCCATGAAGTGTGGCCAAAAATTAAAACATCAACAACAAACTGCACTTTGTGAAAGACACATAGATACCCAGGGTTAACATGTGAACATGTGAACACATATAGCTAATTCCAGAATTTTCTTTCTGTTGAGAATATGGCTCCTGGCTATTACTTCCCTTGGTCAGTGTAGGCTCAGAAGCAGGACAGACCTGCCTCTTTAGGGAGAAGGATGTAACAGAGAAAGGCAGGAGAAGGTGAAAGCTGAAAGTTCAAGATAGAGAAACTTTATATATTTCTAGGAAGAAAAATTTCTGTACTAAAGGAAATTTTGTCTTTGTCCTCACATTTCTAGATTCCTTCTGATGTTCAAGAATATTTAGTTTTTCAAGGGGGTAGTAGCATTCAAATCCACTTGTGTAAGCACTGTGTCCATTTCTTAAAACCTTTCCCTGTTAATAAGTCCTGAAATTTATAGGTAGAGGCCATTGGGTAGAGGCCAATGAATTCAGTAAAATGATCAAATTAATACCAATGTTTCAAGCAACTGAAAACTCTGTGTGTGTATGTGTTTGTGTTGTTAGGGCTGGAAATGAAGAATTAAAGGAGGGTTTGTCATACACAGCCTTTACATTTCAGACTACCATCAATCATTTCAGAAGGGAGGCTCTACTTGTAAATTATTTTTCTGGGGAAACAAAAGAAAGGAGGAAGTAGCCAAGATAATTTTGAAGAAGTACAGATTTATGGATGACTTTCTCTGAAATCCCATTACTTATTACAAAGTGAAAAAAAATTAGAGAATATGAAATTGGCATTCAGTTCATCATATAGAGCAAAGAGGGAAGACTTGAGGGTCCAGAAACAGTTAAATTCACATATGAAAGCATGATACTTGACAGTGGTAGCATTAAAACTCAGTAGGGAAAGTACTGGCTCTTCAGTATATGGTGCTAGGACAATTGGTTATCCATATGGAAAAAAGTAAAATTAGATCCTAGTGACAGAATAAATTCCAGGTGGCTTTAAAATCTGAAAGTTAAAAGCAAAACTTTAAAAAATTCTACAGTCAAAAATAGGAGTGTTTTTATGACCTGAGGTTAAGGAAGGATTTCATAAAGGAAAAGATTAGTAAATTTAGCCTCATTAAAACTGCATTTTCTATACATCAAAAGATACCATTAAAGAAAAAAAAAAAGCCATGGACAAAGGGGAAATATTGGAAAACCTATAGCCACCAAAGGATAAGGATTTAGAACTTTAGCATTAGGAAAAAGGTGAACACCCTAATATTAAAATGAGTAAAGGAAATAAACAGGTATTTTACTGAAGAAAAAATATAAGTATCAAGTAAAATGATCTACAACATCACTAGTTGTGGTGGAAATTCAAATTAAAATAACAGGCCATTTCAGTCTCATCAGATTGCCAAAAATGAATGACAATACCACTGTCTGGGAAAGTAAAGAGCAGTGGGAACTCTCCTACAATTCTCGTGGCAGTGAAAATTGATATAGTCACTATGGAGAGCAATTTGGCAATATGCAACTGGGAAAAAATGAACAATCAAAATATTCTCAATAGACAAAAAATAAATTATAGGGTTTATTCATACAGTGGTTAAAAGGAATGAACTAGGATGGCAAATATCAATCTAGATAAATAGAAAAATGTTATAGTCTTTAGATAAAATGGATCCTCTTTCGACAGCATGGAGAAAGGTTGCTTTGAAAATGTTGATGTGGAACACACAGTTTAGTGATAGCCCTAACTGTAAATATTGATTTGTGGATTGGACAAGGTGTTCCAACCATTAGCATTTTTGATAATTAACAAATCACCCTAAACCTGTTGGCTTAAAACAGCTATTATCATTATCATTATTTTTTTTTAGCTCATGGTTTTGTGGACTGGGTGGGATGGTTGAGACGGCTGGGAAGATTTTGTCCTTTTTCCATGTGGTCTGATATCTTCTAGAGATTAGCGCAGGCGTCACATGGTGATCTCTGGGTCCTAAAGACCGTCAAGAGAGGACATATCCCAAAGAACAAGTACTTTCTTGGATCACAGCTAATGATCAGTGCTCCAAAGCAAGTCACATGGCTATGCTCAGACTTATGTGTGGAGAAGCCTCCACCTCTTAAGGAGGAGCTTTGAAGTTACATTGCAAAAGGGCATTTGCACAGGCATGCGAAGAATTTATGGACATTTTTGCAATCTATTACAGATATCTTTATATAGGTATTTGAACTTGGTCTGGGAACTTCTCTTATATTTATATGGATGATGATCCTTAACTTAAGAGTTATCACAAGATGCAGCTTTTATTAAAATGGCTATACCCCTATTTTAGTATCCAGGACCATTCTATCTAACAACTTTCTGACTGAATAGACTGTAGGCTTTCTGGACCTGACTGTTTCTAGTGGAGTGGAATTTACTGATGAAGCAGTCTACTTCAGGGGCTGTGTGTAGTTCTGCCTCTACAGTTTAGGATAGATATCACTACCCAAGACTGGATATGAAATAAAATCCTTTGCTTCCCTGATAATGTAGAGGCCCTATTTGTGAGGAGAGAGTTCCCCTTGGTATGATCTTTAAAGTAGATCCAATAAGAAAATTGAGAAAAACTCAGCAACATTTGGCTCAGGCTTGGAAAGTAAATAGTGGCTTCAATGGTGGCTCAGACGGTAAAGAATCTGCCTGTGATGCAAGAGACCTGGGTTCAATGACTGGGTCAGGAAGAGCCTCTGGAGAGGGAAATGGCAACCCACTCCAGTATTCTTGCCTGGAGAATTGCATGAACAGAAGAGCCTGATGGGCTACAGTCTGTGGAGTTGCAAGGAGTTGGACACAACTGAGGGACTAACGCACACAAAATTTCAGGAGATGAAAAGAGTGTGTGGGTAGGTAAACATGAAAGAATAGTTAGTGAAAAGAAATGACTAGATAACTCTAAAAGCCCCTACCTTGCCAGGATTCTCATATGTCACAGATTGAATGATTGGATTCACTTAAGAAAAATACTGTATTTTCAATCTTAATATGGATTCTTATGTTTTAGTAAGTAATCAGGGCCATTTGCCTCTATCTCACCCCATTCTGGGACTGTCTTATTAAAGTTCTTTATAAAATGTCATCATCTCCTATTCAATTATTACCTCTTCTTTCAGGGAGGAACATCTAATTTTTATTTTTTTACTTTTAGAAATTTCTCAAGTTTTGCCATCAGCTTTAACCAGTGAGACACCACTGATACAGTGTATGAGGAAAAGATATCATAATTTTATTACTTACAGAAAGTATCATTCATGATTCAGAATTTAGTGTGAGTCAGACTTTAGAATTATACTTCATTCATATTCTATATTCTCTTTATCATGTGTCAGTTTAAATACAAGACGTGTGATGTTTAAAAACACCAACACTTAGTGGGTATTCCTCTCAGAAGGCGAGCATCTCCAAAACATGGTGATTTCTTGTCAGGCAATGTCACAAAACAAGCCCCCCCCCCTTTTTTTTTTTGAATTGGTGAACAAAGAACCAAACTTAAGAATGCACTTGGTCTTTGTTATTCCAAAGTTGTTCTGAATGACGATTAAAAGAAAGAAAGTAAAGAAAATATAACAGCAGAACTCTTGCTCTCTGGAATGTTCTTCTGTTTTTTCCCTAAGGTGTCGACAGTTCTCTGTCAACTTGAAGCCTTGAAAAACAAAAAGCAGTCTTGTTTGTCACGTGTTGTGCAATCTCCCTGCCCCAATTCTCCCAAGCGCACAGAGCCCTGGTTCAGATGTTTCAGTGTTATGTAATTTATTCTGTCGCTAAATGCCATTTCCCCACTCTCTCATGATTTGCTTTCAGACCCAATGCCTACAGCACACCGCCGATTACCCTGAAAAGTGCTTGTGGCACATATCTCCCTCTATCTTATATGGGTAGTGCATGGGTAAAACTCAGTTGCTAACAAGAGTAATGAAACTTTGATAGTAAAATATACATGTGTTTTGGATATATTTTAATCCAAATATTTGTCACATATTTTGATGTTATTTTCATTGAGGGGACTTCTTGATCATACAGTTATTTTCTTCTTGTTTGTGTTTCCTTTTCAAAGACTCACACTAACGTGATTTTATCAGTTCACTTACTGGTAACATACACATTTCTTTGAGCTCTCGGAGGTGATTCAATCAGTGGTCTGTAACCCAACTATAAGAAAGGAGTAATCTTCATGGTCAGATAGACATGTAGTGAACGTGACTTTATGTTTCCCCTTTTTTAAAAAAATGTGTTTATTTTTAACTGGAAGATAATTGCTTTATGTTATTGTGTTGGTTTTTGCCATATATCAACATGAAGCTGCCATAGGTATACACGTCTCCCTCCCTTTTGAACCTCTCTCCCTTAGTAGCTAAGTTGTGTCCAGCTCTTTGCGACCCCATGGACAGTAGCCCTCCAGGCTCCCCTGTCCATGGGATTTCCCAGGCAAGAATACTGGAGTGGGTTGCCATTTCCTTTTCCAGGGTCCACCTACCATTCATTCTAAAATGAGTACTTTCACTGAGTTTAAAGTTAAGGATTTGAAAAAGGCACTTGTAAACTAGAGATTTGATGTTTCCTTTAAAATCAAGATCTAAGTGAAAGAAAAGTAGTGAAAAATGTTTTAACAAGGTTTTTAATAAAGTGGTTTAAAAAAATGAAGTGATATCCATTTTCTGGGGATTTTAAGGTATTTTAAATCAGATATTAAGATTCTGTTAAACATCTAAAATATTTAATTACTAAATGTATATTTTGAGTATACTTGTTTATCATCCTTAGTCTTACGTACCAGTTCCTTTCATTGCAGGAAAAAATATATATGTACTTTCCTTTTCTTTTAATATATAATAGAGATGGTTTAATAACTGTAGAAAGTCATTAGAACTACCTTATAATGTTTATTATACCAAATCTAGTAGAGATCCAACTAAGTTTACATAAATGAAGAAGGAAAAATAGTATCTGAGAATCCCCATGTTCAGAACACATCTTTCATTTACTTTAACTATTCAGGTCTCATCTTAAAGAATTCCTTATAGGAATCTCTATGGCAATCTGGTGTTTAGACCAGGGAGGAAAGCACAGAAGGCATGGCATTTTACCAGTCTTTCTGCTCTTTGTCATCTGCTGTTTGGTTATCACCTAGAGGGTACTTCTGTGCCTCAATTTCCCACATTTATCAAAGATGACAATATAAGCTCTGAAGTATATACATTAAAAATTTCACCAAAGTTGAATTTCCTATTTGGTTAAATTTTTTATATGCGTGAATATTATAAAGTATGTATAATCATATATAAATTCCTAATATTCATGTATAAATACAAGCCTAAAGCTTTTCCTTTAGAAAGTCAGGACATTAAAATATTCATGCCAGTTTTTCCAATATATCAATTTATGGGACTGGATCTGGCAAAGCTATCATTTGTAATGACGACTGGAATGCAGATGGATTTTAGTGACTGTATATAGAAACTGGGGGGAAGGGAGCAGCAGTCGTTCTTTGTTGTTTAGGATGAAGCAGAAAAATCTGCTTTCTCCTATATATGGAAGAGTTTGTTAGAAGCAAGAACTAAAATAAGGAATTACTGATCGGCTAGAAATTGCATTTCTTTTATCTTCCCACTTCACTAATATTTTTACCCTCTGGAAATGTACAGATATTTTTACAGAGATATATTACTGACTTTTGGACGAGTACCAGTATTTTTCATTTGCAATGAGGAGAATATAACTGGTGTTATCTAAATATTCTTTAACGAGTCATCAGAAATTTTATTATAGGCGTCTCAGGCATAAAAACTGATAATTAAACATTTTATTCCATTCTTAAGTAAATCGGCGATGATCTCAACCAAGTGACACCACATATCTATGGAATGTGCTGTGATTCGGAAGGCACTTTAAAAGTACTTCTATTTTAAATATATGTCACTAAATAAGATTTACTGCCATAATGGGCAACATTGCCAATAGGGTTATATACTGTTTCTCAATGTGTTGAGATGGAAATGTTTGCAAATGACTGATTTAGAGGACAGGATGATGCTTTACCATTGTAAGACTCTATGGCCCTATTCAAGTGGAAACATCTAATCATCTGAAATATTAGTGATTAGAGGATAGGTAGATAGGAGGACTGAAGTTAGTGTTTAATAAATCACTCAAAATATCTTCATTAATATTAGATTGCCAAATTATTCACTTACATTCAAATAGTCAAATTCATACAAATGTTTCCTCTTGGTGCTTTTCCTGTTCACCAACTAGTATTTTCTTACCTTTTCTTGATTCAGCAGGTATGGGTGGAAATGTTTTGTAGCTCAAAGCCTATGGAAACTTCAGTACGGTAGCTTTTATTAGTAGAAACAATGATGCTATACTGTTCTTATATAAATGAAAGAAATTATTACAGTATATAAATGAAAACAACAGACAATTGCTAAGACAGATTATTCAGAGCTACTAGTTACAAGGAATAGGGGGAAGTCTATCTTCAAAATGAACCCTTTCTCCCTAAAACCCATATTCACCATGAGATTATATTGAAAATATATAAAATCAACATGTTTTTGATCCAGTAGCCCCATATTGACACATCCTTTATTTTGTTTTAAAGGTGAGATTTATGGAAAGTCATATCTATACTTTCTGTGTTTTTAAAATGTGAGGGCAGAGATACTTATTGATTGCTCACAAACTTTCCTGGGGGAGGAGGGATGTAAGTTTCTCCTCTTGCTTTTTGGCCTGTTTCTGAGATAATCAGTAGAAACTCACTAATGGGAACAGTGATGAGGACTAAAGAACCCTGTCTCTCTTTTTCATTAGACTGAGACCCTGTTAGTTCTGTTAAAAGGAGAGGGAAACAAGAGTTCCTTTTATTTTTGCCCGTTGTTCAAATACATGGAGACTGTGAATATTTAGAGCAGTCTATTTTTAAATCATAGCTCCTTTCAGTATTTTAATCTTCCTTTTCCAGTGGGGAAAGAGTATTTAAAAATTATCTCCTAGAAAAGTGTAATGTGATTCCCTCCCCGACATGTTCTAAACACATTATCTACTGTAGTAAACTCAATGATCTCAGAATTTATAATTAGGGGTCACACCTTAACTTGAAGTGCTTTGCTCCCCAATATATCACATTCCTGATTCCTTTTCAGAGTATTTGCTCTCTGCTAAAATAAAAACTACATAATATGGTATTTTAATCTTCTTATCAAATAAATCCAGCCTCTCCACATAGACCTTTACACCCTTGTAACCAGATAAATTTGTCTGACACTTGTAGGCAAAACACCCAGTTGGTTTTACCTGTAGACTTTAATAAACACACAAGGGAAAAATAGAAACAGCAGTAGACGAGTAATAAAGATAAGAGATATTTTACTGCTTCATAGTACTCTTTTGCATATTAACATATGTACAGGGTAAGTGTTTCATTTAAAACGTAATGTCTCTCTTTGAAAATTTGTCAGTATAGCTTTTTGGCTTATTAACTCATTTCATTTATAAATTATGATTGAAATTTTAGTAATTTATGGACCAATAATTTTGATGAATTCTTAGTAGCATTGATTGTATAATTAAAATAATTCTAAAATTTTATATGTCTTTGTAGATGTACATATAAAATAAATATAGCAAGAGAGAGGAACACCCTGAATGGTTCTTTAAATGTGTGGTTCAGTGTAGCTACCTGATCAGTGTCCAACATGAAGAAACATCTACAGAAGTCCTTGGAACTAAGTTAATTAAATGTATATTTAAATAATTAATAAAACAAGCCCCTGTAAGTTTTCTGAAAACATGATATCTGTACATCATTTTTGTTTAATGATCTTAGAACCCTGTCTTTGATTGGTACTTTCGGAAATACTCTTGAAATATACTGTGACAAAAATGAAGATTTGTTGAATGAATGAATTATAACATTCTAAACCTTGAATATTTGACTACTCTTTCATATTTTACAGTTATGTGATCATCAAGTTTGGGAATTCTCACCAACCTCAGTGGATTTTTATCTAGTGACTAATTTAAAGAAAGAAAATATTTTAAAGCATAACTGTTTTCCTGAATTTTGACTCTCCTAGATCTGTCGGGCCACTCAGATTCCACAGAGAGAACCACAGTTATTAGAAATGAAATAATGACATTATTTTTAAAGTCTGGTTTTATGGATGATACATCAGTACCTGGGAATTCATTTCTGAAATTTTCTCCTCTGACTAGCTCCATTAATATAATTGGAAATGAGTTTTTCCTAAGGCATAGCAGTTTGCTCCTCCTCCTCTTCTTTCTCCACTCTCTCTTCCTCTGTCTCCATTAAATTCTCACAACAGCTCTATGCGTTAGGTCAAGTTCTAACTTGACCTAAGAAGAGGAGGAAATCCCCTTCTTGTTTATTAAATTCTGTAATTCAAAGTCTATATGTTTAAGATTACTTTAAAAACTGACAGGTTTTCTATTCTTGAGGCACTTCTGCAAGTGCTATAGGAATTTAGCATTACACCCTCAGTTTCCCAAATCATTTCTTATGGGAAAAACATAATGAGTGTCTATGAAACTTGCTATATATACTGATTTTACCCAATTGGAGTTTCTTAACTAAGAGTTTATTTTGACAATGAAAAAAAAAATTGTTCAGTATTTTCTCTCCCTTAACAGCCAATTTATGTTTGCCAATGCTTCCTTTGGAAACAGACAGTAATAGGTAAAATAGTTTTAAAATCATTTTGAATACTCTTGGCTTTCTCAACTACCCGAAAGAAAACTTTTGATTTGGCAAAGCTAGTTTGAATTGAGAAATACTTTAAGAAGTATTTTACTACCAAGTAAAATATTTTTAGTGTAATTTAAATACTTTTTTTTTTTTTTTTTTTTGTAGGCCTATGCTTGCTTGTCTGTATGGACAACTTAACACTGTTTATCTTACCTTTAGGAATTTTTTTTTTTTTTTTTTACTAATTTAAATGTGCTGACTTAAAGCTTTTATTTAGAAGAGAATGTCAGAGGGATGGATATTTTCAGTTAATTGCTTTGCCCATTTGAAAATTAATAATAGTTTTTCTTTTTATTAATAACAAGATGGTTTTTCTTTTTTTAAAAAAACGATCACTTCTTCTTTCAAATATGGCAAATTTGAAATCATTGGTGAAATATCTTTCTAGATGCACCTCCCTCCCATTTTAATAGGAATTAGTTAACTAAGGAGATAATAGACTATAGTGTTTTGGTGGGACTTATTCAGTCCATGATCACTAACACATATGTATATTCAGTTCAGTTCAGTTCAGTCGCTCAGTCGTGTCTGACTCTTTGCCATCCCATGAATCGCAGCACGCCAGGCCTCCCTGTCTATCACCAACTCCTGGAGTTCACCCAAACTCATGTGCATTGAGTCGGTGATGCCATCCAGCTACCTCATCCTCTGTCGTCCCCTTCTCCTCCTGCCCCCAATCCCTCCCAGCATCAGAGTCTTTTCCAGTGAGTCAACTCTGCGCATGAACTGGCCAAAGTATTGGAGTTTTAGCCTCAGCATCAGTCCTTCCAATGAACACCCAGGACTGGTCTCCTTTAGGATGGACTGGTTGGATCTCCTTGCAGTCCAAGGAACTCTCAGGAATTTTCCATAACACCACACTTCAAAAGCATCAATTCTTCTGCGCTCAGTTTTCTTTATAGTCCAACTCTCACATCCATCCATACATGACCACTGGAAAAACCATAGCCTTGACTAGATGGACCTTTGTTGGCAAAGTAATGTCTCTGCTTTTCAATATGCTGTCTAGGTTGGTCATAACTTTCCTTCCAAGGAGTAAGTGTCTTTTAATTTCATGGCTACAATCACCATCTGCAGTGATTTTGGAGCCCCCCAAAATAAAGTCTGACACTGTTTCCAATGTTTCCCCATCTATTTGCCATGAAGTGATGGGACCGGGTGCCATGATCTTCGTTTTCTGAATGTTGAGCTTTAAGCCAACTTTTTCACTCTCCTCTTTCACTTTCATCAAGAGGCTTTTTAGTTCTTCTTCACTTTCTGCCATAAGGGTGGTGACATCTGCATATGTAAGGTTATTGGTATTTCTCCTGGAAATCTTGATTCCAGCTTGTGCTTCTTCCAGCGTTTCTATGATGTACTCTGCATATAAGTTAAATAAGCATATTATAGCCAAATAATTAACAAAATATAATCATATAAAAATATGAAATAAAATGATGCTGATGCTGAGAAAGATTGAGGACAGTAGAAAGGGGTGACTGAGGATGAGATGGTTCGATCGCATTATTTACTCAATGGACGTGAGTTTGAGTAAACTCCGGGAGATAGTGAAGGACAGGGAAGCCTGGCATGCCACAGTCCATGGGGTCACAAAGAGCCAGACAAAACTGAGTAGTCACAGCAGCAACAACAGTGAAATAAAATCCTAATTTAGCATAATGATATTTGCAATACTTCATTGTGGCTAAGGATAAAGGCTCTGAAGACCAAATGCCTGTGTGACAACTTAGATGCTTCCATTAACTAGCTGTGACCTTGGGCAAGTTAGTTAACCTCTATAAAATGGGCAGAGAACTTGGCCTAACTCATAGAGTCATTGTGAGAATTAATGGAGACAGTGTATATGGAAACAGAACACATAGGTGGCCAGAATTCACACTCAATTGTGTAATTTTTACATAGCCCAAAGGTGCCCAGTCAAGGAGATGAATGGGGGTTAATGGGACTGAAATTCACCCATTGGATCTCATGCTGGCCATGCTCTTGCTTGCAGGACAGGACCAGTGAGTGGGAGGTGTCTTTCTGAGTAAAGGTCATGGATAGGGTAGTGGTGGCTCTGTGTGTCAACTGTCTTTATTATCATCCTAAATTAAAACACACACCCTCCTTTTTCAGGTGGTCTTTGGGAATTTTGAAGTCATCCTGTCTTCCACATAATTGTTATGAAAATGTGATGTTAAGGTAGTTAGAAAGCAAATAAGGCAGATATCCAAGTGAATATATTTAAGCTCCATTTAGCCTCATTGATATTATGTAGAATTTATCAATCAGGAAAAAGATACCCATAGTTAGGATTTAGCATTCATAATAATTAAGGTAGAATGCATAGTGATGAGATTGGGCTATCCATTAGAGGACAGCTATTAAAGGACAGTACATGCCTCGTCAGTGTATATTGATTTTTCCTGGTGGCTCAGATGATAAAGAATCTGCCTGCCATGCAGGAGACCTGGGTTCGATCCTTGGGTTGGGAAGATCCCCTGGAGAAGAGAAGGGCTACCCACTCCAGTATTCCTGCCTGGAGAATTCCATGGATAGAGTCGCCTTGCAGGCTACAGTCCATGGGGTTGCAAAGAGTTGGACAAGATTGAGTGACTAACACTTTCAGCACTTCAGTTTATAGAATAAACTAGGAGGCAGGTCACAATTTGAAACTTCATGAGGAGGACCGTTTTTTAAATTAAGGTGATCATTGATAATAACCTCAGGTATTGTGCAGGGATGGATGTTTGGATTGGTACAGTGTACCATATTTATATTTTATTTTCATTATTTTCTTCAGACAGTAAAATGTATAGAAGAATATTTTTGTTCTGAAATTTTATTTTTAAAATGTCATATAGGGTTTTAATTAAAGGACAATGAAAGAGCAAAATAATGAATTAGGAATCTTAGGTCTTAGAGAGTTACACAGAATATGAAATCTATTATATTTTGAAGCTAACCTTGCAGGGAAAAAAAAATGCCCTCTCCCATATTTTCAGTGACATGAAGGAAGTTAAGTGTGAATCCCATCTCTGTGGGGAGACTGTTTCAGTCACCCCTTTCCTGACTCCACCCTTTTGCTTTCTGAATCTAGACCCAAATTCCATTTTCCTTCTTGAACCTGTCTTCTCTCTCCACCCCCTCTATTCAAATATCACTTAGATGTGTTAGGTTCGCAATTTGACGTCATTCAGTGGTATAGATACAGCCATCCTGGTGTAAAACCTTAGAAGTCACATGAACTTCCTTCGCCTTCTCAGCTGCCATATCTGGCTTCCACAGCACACAGATTTTTTTTTCTCTCTCTTCAATGCATCTTCTCCTTTCGTTTGGCACAGCAGAGACAAAATACCCTCTATCCCTTCCAGCTGAAATCCTGAAGTAGCCTTGGAATTCTTTACCTGACTCTTTGTCTTTCCAACACCAATCAGTGGTTTTAAGAGTATCACTGAAAAACCACTGACTATGCTGTGGCCCCAGTCTAGGTTTCCAGATCTATCTTGCCTTAATCGCATGTAGGCAGCCTCCGTAGAGACGTAATGGGCCACGAATATTCCTTGTTATGATCTCCATGTTTCAGTTTCTTTTGTGTTCATTTCTGTTCCTTCTTGCTCCCCTTCTACTCTTTCCCCAGGGTACAGTCTTTGTTTTAACCCTATTCTTAATCTTAATACACTTCCCATGATGCTTTTCAGATGGGTACTCTATAGCTCCATAAATTAACTCAGCTTGCCTGCCATAGTTGTAGAGAACTTGCACTTTCAACTTGTGAAATGAAAGAAATTTTATACCTATTTGTGTATCTATATCACTTCATACAATGTGAGCCATTATGCTGGTTTAGTTGTAGGTCTTTCCAGCAGATTATAAACTACATGAAGACATCTTCAGTGTGTATTGGAATTTACCATTACCTGGTGCAGTGCCTGGAAGATAGCATATGCTTAAAAATACCATAGAATAGATGTTGCAGAATTTTGGTGGTCAATACACATTTTAAACCACATACATATGATTATATATATTTTGGTCTTTATGATTCACAGTATAATATCTGATGGCATAGTCACTATTAATAATTTTTTCCATCTGCTATAAGAAAGAAGTCCCTTAATACACTTTATAGTATTTAATCTTATAGTGTATAGAAGGGAAAAATGTAATTTTTATTAGAAAGTTAATTGGAAAGACTTGAGAAATTATCAGGTATTTGATTAGTAAATCTATTTTTAGTTATCCTAACACATGAAAATGAATATACTGTAAAGGCAATGGTCATTCTAACATGTAAGCAATTACAAAAATTGTGTTCTATCATATGAGAAAAAGCCCTCTTTTTAGTATTAGGGCTGCTGAGAATATCCAAAATAACTGTGATGTCCATCATCATTACTATAATTTTATACATATATAAAATTATATATACATGTATAAATCTTTGTAAAATCATCAAATGGGAAGTATACTCCTAATAATCAGTGGCTTAGAATAACTGTGAAAAATAACTTCCAAAGTGTATTAACGATAAGAGAATCAATAGCACAGATATCTATGAGTTAAATTAAAAAGAAAAATTAACAGGGGAAAAAAGGCAAACAGCTTTTGTATTCCTGCAATTCAGGTGAGGTATCTTCATTTTCCTTGTATTTTTTTTTCTCATTAACTGTAGAAACCCATAGAAATAAGTCTCTGTGCAGCTCCAAATGTCCCCATTTCATTTCAGATAGTATTTCCAATAAGGGTACTGTTTTCTTGCAAAGAATATTACATCTCACTAATTGTCCTACAAATCCCATTCTTAATTAAAATCAAAATCTTCGTAACAACTTTACTATATAGCTTAAGAATATGTGATCTTGTTTGTTTGGAGGATGATGCTCTGGGTGCATTTTTTCCCCTTTCAAAAAGGAGCAGCCTGGTGAGAAAAATTTGCAGCAATTGATTTTGTTTGTTTGTGGCTGCAACCATAAAAACTCCCAAGCAATACTCAATAGTGCTTGTGGGGCACAGGTCCAGCAGTTCATGGGTACACAGTAAGTTTTATAAGACTATTAATGCTAGACAATAAGACAAGAGATGATAATTCCAATTTCACCATCTATCTCTGTTTTATACTAAATTGTGCACTCTATTAGAAGAGGCTGGCTATAACATGGCATATTTAATTCTGCATTTAGTCTCTGCTTTGTTACTCATGCACAAATACAGCAAGTTTGCTTCTCAAATGCCATGTCCCAGCCCTCTAAGAACAACAACAACAAAAAATTAAATACAAACTAAGTTTGGATAACAGTAATGGTGGGAAAATCTACGCCAGGGTTCATTCTTTTTGCAGGGAGTTGGCAAACCAGGAAGAATAGACTTTGTCGTGTGCAAATATGGTGACCGTAAATGGTGCTAGAGGCTTTTCCATCGTCCTCTGAGTTTGCCGTGAGAGAAAGCGGGTGAGAGAAAGAAAGACACGTTTGATAGAGTTGTGAAGAATGTTTGAATGGCTATTGGGTGTTGAGCATTGTCTTGCAGTGACCTCAATTCGGTACAGTAGAGACCCTTGAAAGCACTGTCTGAAGTCACAATACCACTATTCTCCTCCATTTACTAAAAGGGATTAGTTAAAAGGGTGACGTTCCGTGCAGAGAGTTCCAAGTATTCCATGAAACAAAAGGCTCTGAAATGTTTTTGAAGTTATTTTTAATTGAGTTGAACTAATTTAATAAAGGTCCTAAGGAGGAAAAAAAAATAAAGGAATGTGATTGTTTTATGATTCCTCACAGATGGAATGGACATTTATAGCATACTTTTCCTTTAGTGTTCCAGAGAACAGTAGCTCCATTTACAGCTACCGTTAGCAATTTAAAACTGCTCCAAAATGAAGTCTTTCAAGAAGTTGACAGCTTATAAATAAATCTGTCTGATAAAATTGAACATAAACTGCATCTGTGGTTAGTTTGCCAAAATTAATTCTACATTTAATTAGAGATAGCAGTCAAACATATTTAATAAAAAACAGTCTTGGAGAGTAAATCAAATGAAGTCAGATTTTAGCAGACGTTTTGCATTTTTTTTTTTTTTTTTTGTGAGGAGTGATGAAATGACCTCACCTCTCCTATTCCCAGTTATATGGCAACTCTGTAGAGTTATGGGGAAGCCAATGAGTTCATGCTGTTTGGAAAGGTTCCTTGCTCA
This sequence comes from Oryx dammah, assembly GCF_014754425.2. Classification (NCBI taxonomy): domain Eukaryota; kingdom Metazoa; phylum Chordata; class Mammalia; order Artiodactyla; family Bovidae; genus Oryx; species Oryx dammah. Next base: position 32,790,087 of record NW_024070213.1, on the reverse strand, counting down.
GCTTAGGGTAAAGAGAGAAAACGATCATTTTGTGATTTTGCTTGATTCCATCATTGGGCTATACTTTGATGCCATATGTATTAAACTAACAAGTTATTAAGCATATTACTGCTAATGATTACAGAGACTAAGCTAAGGTGATTCTAATTTATATATATATATATATATATTTATACACACACACACACACACACAAGTTCATAGAATTGCCCTTAAACACTTTTTGCTTCCTTGGCAAACATTTTTTAAATTATAAATTTAACCATTGCAATGAGATATGTTAAGATCATATATTAGATACAATGCCTTTTCTTCCCCCACAAAGACTTCAAAAAATTAACTTTGCTTATCAATATTTGTGCTCATTCTACATAGTGTAAGCAGTATGTTATAGCTCTGGTGTCCTGGGGAAGATGCAGAAACACACAGATCAGTGAGAATGCAGCAAACAATATTTTGGAACAAAAATGACTTACAGTCCAAAGGGCAGAGAAACAGATCTTCAAACACTGGAAGTTTCAATACATAGTCCATAGTCCTATGTGAAGTCTACAGACAATAGAAACTAGTATTAGCAATAACAGTTTCAAAGATGTATAAAAATTGTACGGGTTATATGTACCTGCACTAATGCACACAAAAATTGATACCAATTAAACCAAATTTTATTTTGATCTTTTTAATGGTGTGATGTTACTTTCTAGCAATATAGAAGGATATAAAAAATAATATGGAGATACCATTGCTGTAGATAATTAATATCAAATTTGTATTAAAAAATATTTTTTGATCTCCTCTATGTGCCTAGCATTGCAATTCTAGAGACAGTTAATCTATACTAAACATTTTTCCAAAGTATCATCATATTTTGGTGTCATGTCATTATTCATATAATTTCTAACTAAAATACGCAGGTGTTTCTCAGTGACATAGCTTTTATGTGTCTTTTAGCTTTTTTGTCCTTTCAGAATTGTGTTTTTATTTTACATATGTGGGTTTGCTTCCTAAGATACTTTGTGAAAGTTTTGCTAAAATTTTTTAGAATAGTAGGATGTAAAAGTGATATACCTTTATTCCTGTATTTAAACAATATGCCATTATTTTGAGGTTTGACCTGTGAGCCTTACATTACTTGTACTGTGAATAAGTAAAGCAGTAGAAAATATATACAACACAAAAATTTCTATTCACTAATCACTTTTAAATCAATCAGGGAATAATTATGCTGTTTTCAACTTAGATGCTAATACATTATGGTTTCGTCATTTATCAAAATACAAAGAAACTACAGACTATAAATAGAAAAAGGTATTTAAAAAATCAGTTTACTTCAAAAGGAAGAGTTGACCAGTTCAGTAATTTTTGTAAGGTCTTAATCATCAGTGAACATATCCCAAATGATTGACTGACCTCATTAACAATTTATATATTTGAACTGATGAAACAATCATTTTAATCAATGGTCTCAAACTGGTATATATGTTTCAGTACCATTGGAGGATTGGGATATTATTAATGCAACTTTGTAGATAAAAACTAAATGACTGTCCCTCTCCTTTAACAAAAATATAAATAAATAAAACACCTTCCTTAATATAGGAAATATATAAAAATACAACATTTTTTGATTCCCCTGTCATGCAGTTTTGTAGATCCTTGGAAAATAACTCCTCTCTCCCCAATTTCATTAACAACTTTGCTATCATTTATAAAATGAATAGCTTCAGAAATACAGGTTAATAGTTACATGATTCCTGTGGTGTTGTTAGAAAAACTCTTCCAGCAGTTGATTTTATCTTGGGCAAATCACTTAATCTCACATCTTCAAAGTGAAAATATTGACTAAATCCTTATGCAGCTTCTTTGTCTTTAATTCCATGTAGAGCTTTCCAGCCAGTCTACTTTTTCTCTAATATCAAATAGATGCCATATATTTTTATCATTTTGGCTGGCTTCATGAGGTGACATTGACCAGAGCAAAACTAGTGGAAGGGGAGACACAGTCTGTAACCGACACAGTTAATTTTTACTTTATCATCTGGTGTAGAATATTAATGACGATTAGAGAAGTAGGTCAGTTGATGCTCCCAAGGCATTTGGTGCAGAGGTGCTAAGTCACAGTAACTATATTTTCATTAAAAAAAAAAAAAAATCTACTCTGAGAGTAAAACTTGTCATCCTTTCATTGCTAATGAGATTGAGAGGTTTGGTTAAGAAATGCCTGAAAAGGTGCTCTACAAAGAAATATATTCTAAAAGGCTAAGTAAACTTTTGAAAAGCCATGTAGTTCCTTGATATCAATACTTTTGGATGTGTAAGTTTAGGACTTTATGGCGAGCACAGAGAAAATTGCTCTTAGATGTCAGTGCTCCCACCTCACTTGAGGTTCTGACCGTCTGTCCATGTATCATAGAATGCTCCTGAGTGGACTCCTCGCCTCCTGTCTCTTGTTTCAGATCAATTTATTTCATTGTTGATGCCAGTTATGGTTTGAAAAATGCAAATCTGGGTATGACATCCTCCTGATTGAAAACCTCTAATGACTTTCAGTTGCCTACTGGATAAAATCTAAACACCTAACCAGGTAAACAGGACCTTGATCTATCTAACCCCAATGCTGCTTTCCATCCTCCTCTTTATGTAGTTACTTAAGGTATTCAGATCCATTCTGGATGTGTGTCTTTCCATTTAGAGCCTTCAAAACTATGGGTCATTTTTAAAAGGCAGAACAAACGTCATCTCTTTGGTCAAGCCTTCCTTTTCTCAGGCACCTCACTGATTTATCATTCTGTGTTTCTGTGTTTCTCTGTATCTCCCCGATTCCATATGTAGTGCTCTATAGTCATCTTTGTTTTTTTTTCCTGACCAGTTTTTTTAAGTATACACCACCAAATAAGACATACATAGTTAAGAATAAATAAATCAAAGGTAACTCTGTAAGACAGTGAAATACAGCTGATAAATGAGATTTATGTTGTTGCCATGTCTTTTATGGAGGTCATGTCACCTATGTACATATTATAAATATTAAATTTATGCCTCTTTCCAATTCTAATATGCCTATGCATTGTATTTCAATGAAAATGAATTATTCTTAAGTTTTTTCAAAGTCTATGTATTTAATGTAACATTCATAATTGCTGTGGATATGTTGTTAAGATTTTAAATTGCCATTTTGAAGCCAAATGTGAGATTTCAGTTTACATACATATATGTGTATATAAATGAAAATACCTTTCAAAGAGAAGTACCACCTTCCATAAATTAGTAATTTCTTTTAATTGCCTCAAATGTTTCAGTCTCGTGTGGATTTTTGAAGTTGTATGCAGCTTTGATGTTTTATTAATTATTTTCAAGGTGGCTGTCTTTCCAGAGCGAAGCATACATATTGATTTTGTGTACGATGAAGACTGAAACTTCTCTCTTGGCACTGATGCTTTTTGCAATCAGATCTAGAAAGGGTTTGATCGTTTTTGAGCAACTCTCCAACAGTTAACTGCTGGCTGCCAAAGTTCAATTTAGATAACTGAAGGGGAAGAGTTTAGAAATTTCACACATTAAATGTGTGATGGGAAAGACCCAATATAATGTATTAAAGATGCAGCCATTGGAAGGAAAACATGGAGTATCATAAGAATTGTGTGCCAGTCTCCAAAGGTTTTCAGTCAGGTTTGGTTCAGAAAAGCCCTTGAATGTGTTGGAAGCAGATCTTGGAAGGGATTGTGTGGTGTGTCGGGGAAAGCACCAGAGTAAGTCTTGGTTACACATCGTCTGTAAAATCGACTGGGGTAGCATGACAAAACTTGGTCTGTGTCGTTTGCCACTGCCAATCTTCATGATTGATACAGATTGTTGGAGCCATATCTATCATATGGTGCTCCATATTGATTGTTAAAATCTGCAAAAATGAATTATTTGGAGTGTATTTTTTCCATATCATTGGCTAATTTTTCCTGTGTCAAAGAGTTTAAAAGCATTTGACCTTTGCTCTGAATTTGCGGTTGTCACCATGACTAGAGGGAAACCATATCACCGCTTCCTTATGCATTATACTTGAATAATGATATTGTAATCGAATTCTTAAGGAACATAGGAGAGGAGAGAAGGTTCTCAGTAAGTTGGTTGTTTCTATTTTTAGGGATGGTTTAGATATTTTGTTTTTAAAATTGCCATGTAGACTTTAAGAGAATTAGAAGTCTCCTGCCAAATAAACTCTTTAGAAGAGCTTTCCATCTTACCCACCATTACCAAAAAAAGGAGAAAATGGCTTTGGATCTTTTTTAGTATTGGGATTCGTCCTATTTATCTATAGAATTCAAATGTGATCAACATGAATATGAAAATGCGCCAGACTTTTTCAAATTGAAAAGAAGCTGCATGTTTGCAAGAGACGAGTGGCATAGGAGAGTTTCCTTTAAATCACCTATAATATCGGGATCATTATAAAGTTAAGCAATCCAGAATGCAGGATTATACAGCTGGAATGAACCCACATAAGAATGAAAACAGATGGTATTATCATTCTATCCCAAGCACTGTGTGGATTTTTTTGGTCAGAGTCTGATTAAGGTTTCTGAAATTATTAAGTGGGTAGATAATAGAGAATAAGAAAATGAGAGCACAGAGGGCTTGCCAAGTCTTTAATGCTCCCTTAAAACTGCCTGCAGGTTCAACAAACCCATTCCTGGGTTTTGTGGGTTTACAGGGTCCCTCTCCAGAAAAGTTGTTTTGGGTGATGGTCACCATTTTAATTAAAGGAATATCAAACTATATGTTTAGAAAGATAATAATAAGCCACCCAAACCCAGATGCTAGATGCCACACATGTTGGGAAAGGGCTAAAGAAGAAGAAAATCCAAAAACAAAAAATCAAAACCCCAAACACTCCCTTGTTCTACAAGCAGGATTTAAGTTAAGCCAGTGGGGATAAAGTTATGAGCATTTTTGTTTTCCATCTGCAGTCCTCCTTCTCCGTTTCCTTACTCCCTTGCTCCATACCTAATTATCAGCTATTCTATTTCTTACTCTTCCGTGAACATTTGTGTTTTCTGAGTGTTTCCTTTGTATCACATTGGGCATCAGTATAATTCTACTTTGACCTCTTCAGCGCCTTTAAAAAATATCATGAATGAAACAGTTTAGCAAAAATCAAACAAATGCAACTCAAGCCATGAGATTCTATGATTACTTCCAGTTTTATTCCAACTGGGGAAGACTAAAACTTTATTTCAACGACTTTTAAAAAAAAATTGTGGTTCAGTCATGCCTTTAATTTTCTTAAATAGAATAATAAAGGTTTCTCAAATTCAGGTGGACAGTTTTAGATTATGACTCCATTCTCCCATATATCTGTCCTCAGTTTTATAGTAACCACTTACAAAACTAAATATCTTTTCCTTTGTTCCTACTATCCAGTCAACTCATGTCATAGCCCTTTTATGTGAAATACAGAATGTTTAACAGTGACACTTGTCTCTCAAAATAAAAAGTTGACACATATATTCTTGATTTTCCATTTAAGTCTTACATGCTAGGTTTCTAAATGCCAGTGGTTATTAATGAAGTAAATAGTCTATCGGTCGGTGCTTCTATCCCTAATCACCTCCACAAATGTGTGTTGTTTTTACTTTCTCTCTGTCTCTTCATTCTTTCTGGAGTTATTTCTCCACTGATCTCCAGTAGCATATTGGGCACCTACCGACCTGGGGAGTTCACCTTTCAATGTCCTATCATTTTGCCTTTTCATACTGTTCATGGGGTTCTCAAGGCAAGAATACTGAAGTGGTTTGCCATTCCCTTCTCCAGTGGACCACATTTTGTCAAAATACGGCAAAGTCTGATGCTGTAAAGAGCAGTACTGCATAGGAACCTGGAATGGTAGGTCCATGAATCAAGGCAAATTGGAAGTGGTCAAACAGGAGATGGTAAGAGTTAACATTGACATTTTAGGAATCAGCTAAAATGGATTGGAATGGGTGAATTTAACTCAGATGACCATTATATCTACTACTGTAGGCAAGTATCCTTTATAAGAAATGGAGTAGCCATCTTAGTCAACAAAAGAGTCTGAAATACAGTACTTGGATGCAATGTCAAAAATGACAGAATGATCTCTGTTCGTTTCCAAGGCAAACCATTCAATATCACAGGAATCCAAGTCTATGCCCCAACTAGTAATGCTGAAGAAGCTGATGTTGAACTATTCTGTGAAGACCTACAAGACCTTCTAGAACTAACACCCCCAAAAGATGTCCTTTTCATTATAGGGGACTGGAATGCAAAAGTAGGAAGTCAAGAAGCACCTGGAGTAACAGGCAAATTTGACCTAGGAGTACAGAATGAAGCAGGGCAAAGACTAATAGACTTTTGCCAAGAGAACACACTGGTCAGAGCAAACACCCTCTTCCAATAACACAAGAGAAGACCCTACACATGGACATCCAAGATGGTCAACACCGAAATCAGATTGATTACATTCTTTGCCGCCAAAGATGGAGAAGCTCTATACAGTCAGCAAAAACAACACTGGGAGCTGACTGTGGCTCAGATCATGAACACCTTATTGCTAAATTCAGACTTAAATTGAAGAAAGTAGGGAAAAACCACTAGACCATTCAGGTATGACCTAAATCAAATCCCTTATGATTATACAGTGGAAGTGAGAAATAAATTCAAGGGATTAGATTTGATAGACAGAGTGCCTGATGAACTAAGGACGGAGGTTTATGACATTGTACAGGAGACAGGGATCAAGACCATCCCCAAGAAAAAGAAATGCAAAAAGACAGAATGGTTGTCTGAGGAGGCCTTAAAAATAGTTGTGAAAAGAAGAGAAATGAAAGGCAAAGGAGAAAAGGAAAGATATATCCATTTGATGCAGAGTTCCAAAGAATAGCAAGGAGAGAATAAAAAACCTTCCTCAGTGATCAGTGCAAAGAAATAGAGGAAAACAATACAATGGGAAAGACTAGAGATCTCTTCAAGAAAATTAGAGATACCAAATGCAAAGATGGGCTTTAAAAGGGACAGAAATGGTATGGACCTAACAGAAGCAGAAGATATTAAGAAGAGGTGGCAAGAATACACAGAAGAACTGGACAAAAAAGATCTTCCTGACCCAGATAATCATGATGGTGTGATCACCAACATAGAGCCAAATATCCTGGAATGCAAAGTCAAGTGGTCCTTAGGAAGCATCACTACAACCAAAGCTAGTGGGGGTAATGGAATTCCAGTTGACTATTTCAAATCCTGAAAGATGATGCTGTGAAAGTGCTGCACTCAATATGCCAGCAAATGTGGAAAACTCAGCACTGGCCAGAGAACTGGGAAAGGTCAGTTTTCATTCCCATCCCAAAGAAAGGCAATGCCAAAGAATGCTCAAATTACCACCCAATTGCACTCATCTCACATGTTAGTAAAGTTATGCTCAAAATTTTCCAAGCCAGGCTTCAACAGTACATGAACTGTGAACTTCCAGATGTTCAAGCTGGATTTAGAAAAGGCAGAGGAACCAGAGATCAAATTGCCAACATCTGTTGGATCATTGCAAAAGCAAGTGAGTTCCAGAAAATCATCTATTTCTGCTTTATTGACTATGCCAAAGAATTTGACTGTGTGGATCACCACAACTGGAAAATTTTGAAAGACATGGGAATACCAGACCACCTGACCTGCCTCTTGAGAAATTTGTATACAAGTCAGGAAGCAACAGTTAGAACTGGACATGGAACAACAGACTGTTTCCAAATAGGGTAACGAGTACATCAAAGCTGTATATTGTCACCCTGCTTATTTAACTTATATGCAGAGCTGGGCTGGAAGAAGCACAAGCTGGAATCAAGATTGCCGGGAGAAATGTCAGTAACTTCAGATATGCAGATGACACCACCCTCATGGCAGAAAGCAAAGAAGATCTAAAGAGCCTCTTGATGAAAGTAAAAGAGGACAGTGAAAAAGTTGGCTTAAAACTCAACATTCTGAAAACTAAGATCATGGTATCTGGTCCCACTACTTCATGGGAAATAAATGGGGAAACAGTGGAAACAGTGTCAGACTTTATTTTTTGGGGCTCCCAGAATCACTGCAGATGTTGACTGCAGCCATGAAATTAAAAGACACTTACTCCTTGGAAGAAAAGTTATGACCAACCTAGACAGCGTATTAAAAAGCAGAGACATTACTTTGCCAACAAAGGTCCATGTAGTCAAGGCTATGGTTTTTCCAGTAGTCATGTATGGATGTGAGAGTTGGACTGTGAAGAAAGCTGAGTGCTGAAGAATTGATGCTTTTGAACTGTGGTGTTGGAGAAGACTCTTGAGAGTCCCTTGGACTGCAAGGAGATCCAACCAGTTCATCCTAAAGGAAATCAGTCCTGAATATTCATTGGAATGACTGATGCTGAAGCTGAAACTCTGATACTTTGGCCACCTGATGGGAAGAACAGAGTCCCTGCTGCTGGGAAAGATTGAAGGTGGAGGAGATGTGGATGACAGAGGATGAGATGGTTGGATGGCATCACAGACTCAATAGACATGAGTCTGAGAAAATTCCAGGAGTTGGTGATGGACAGGGAGGCCTGGTGTGCTGCAGTCCCTCGGGTCGCAAAGAGCGGGACACAACTGAGCGACCAAACTGAACTAAAATATCCTATTAGCACGAAAGCAGCAGATTTATGTTGGAGGGTAAAAAACAATGCAATCTAAAGAGCAGAGACCAAATTTCTCGGTCATGCTATAGTCATAGTTAAGATTTCAGCATAGGGCACAAAACTTTTGAGATAAATTGTGATAAAAGTCTCAGATAAATTGTGAAAGCTAATTCGAGTGTGGTTTGGAAGGCTTTGGGATTTTCTTTTACAGGTACAATTTTGTTCATGTGAAAAAAATTAGACTGCTTAAATTGAGTATTGAGCTTTATTTGGTAATTTACAGAAATAAACATTGAGCATGACACCAGGTTTGTGTGGGAGTAAGGTAAATTTGGGCTCAATGACTGATGTAATGTTTGAGTATAAACATTAGATTCCATATTGCAACTGTCTGTCACTACTCTTGTCATTAATCAAATAGGTTCTAAGATGTACAGCAATGTTTAACTGTATTTAATATTGTTAGTTTTTATAATCACGCTATAGCTATCCAGGTGCAGATGGTAGCTTCTTTTTTTTCTTCCTGATTTAAGATTGTGAGATCATTCACTGGCTTTCTATAGAATTAGAATCAGATATACAGGTTGGATTTGATCTATGGAGTTTGGTATCATCTATGATCTAGTGGAGATGTAGAATTTCAAAATTGTTTGCAGATGGTGATTGCAGCCATGAAATTAGAAGACGCTTACTCCTTGGAAGGAAAGTTATGACCAACCTAGACAGCATATTCAAAAGAGACATTACTTTGCCAACAAAGGTCCGTCTAGTCAAGGCTATGGTTTTTCCTGTGGTCATGTATGGATGTGAGAGTTGGACTGTGAAGAAAGCTGAGCACTGAAGAATTGATGCTTTTGAACTGTGGTGTTGGAGAAGACTCTTGAGAGTCCCTTGGACTGCAAGGAGATCCAACCAGTCCATTCTAAGGGAGATCAGTGCTGGGTGTTCTTTGGAAGGAATGATGCTAAAGCTGAAATGCCAATACTTTGGCCACCTCATGCGAAGAGTTGACTCATTGGAAAAGACTCTGATGCTGGAAGGGATTGAGGGCAGGAAGAGAAGGGGATGACAAAGGATGAGATAGCTGGGTGGCATCACCAACTCGATGGACATGAGTTTGGGTGAACTCCGGGAGTTGGTGATGGACAGGGAGGCCTGGCGTGGTGCGATTCATGGGGTCGCAAGGAGTCGGACACGACTGAGCGACTGAACTGAACTGAACTGAAAGTGTTGAGAGAAGAGGAAACAAATTCATATGATTTTTGTGTGTAACCTGATGATAGATCAAGCACACCTATAATCTCATTAGTAAATGTCTATGATCTTACAAGTAAAAAGTGGATTTGGGGGAAAAAAAATGGAGGCAGTTAGTTAAGTGAACTTATTCTATATTTGTCTACATTGAACTTTGATGGAAACAAAGATAGTTAATGTATTGAGTGCAAATTAATATATATTCAGCATCTTTATAGTAAATGGTGGTGGTTTAGTTGCTCAGTTGTGTCTGACTTTTTGCGACTCCATGGCCTATAGCCCACCAGGCTCCTCTGTCTGTGGGATTTTGAAGGAATAATCCTGGAGTGGGCTGCCATTTCCTTCTTCAGGGGATCTTCCCAACCCAGGGATTGAACAACCCAGGTCTTCTTCATTGCAGGTAATTTCTTTAACCATTGAGCGACCAGGGAAGCCCCTTAGTAGTGTTTAATTTCCAGTGAACCAAATTTACTTTAAATCTCATGGATTAAAGACTTAAGCTAGCTTTTAAAGACAAGATATTTCTTAAATTTCCATGCTATCACCATTGTAACTGGTACACTCTTAAAGAGTCATGTTATAAGGGACTAATTAGAAAAAAGGAAATACATAGGCTGGTCAAAAAAGGTAACTTCTTAGACTACTATGATTTTATTAGAAATTTATGAAGAAGTTGTTTGATAAATTTGTCAAGAAGTTTCCTCTATGTTCCAGTTTATTATTTTGCCTATCAAATAGTCAAAAGCTGAGAGCAAAAATAAAGTAGAAAGGCAATAAATAATTTTTAAAATTGTTTTTATGCATGGTTTATAAAACCAATTGCTTAAATTCATTGTGTGTGTATTTTTCTTTTAAGAAGATATCAGAAGTGTGCAATCGGAGCACTTTCTAGGTAACAGATCTAAATTTGAATCATTATTGAAAAATTCTGTTTTCTAATACAGATGTTCATTTGAAAATGATAGATGGTCCTTCAGGAACCCAGAAGTGTTTTCATAGATTCTCATGCCTAGTTGGCAGTTGTATTGAAAATGGCTGTAAATCAGGAAAGAGAGCTGAAAACACATTTCATGTCATCTTTAAAGAAACTGTTAAGTTATTGTCGCAGAAAATGAAGAGGCCATTTTTATAGAAGATAGCAAGATAAGATGTTGAAATGGATAGGGGGAAAAAAAAAAAGACATGTTTCAAAGAAGTACCTCCAAGAGTTACTTGATAGTTACAGTATATATGGGAGGGGTATGGAAGATAAAAATTAAAGTTGTCTATGATGTCCAAAGTGTAAATGAGCTTTAGCCCATTTACATGTGCTTCTTCTTCTTCTTCATTTTTTTTTCTTTCTTTTTTTTCTTTTTTGGTGATGGTGATGGTGTGTTTCTTTTACAAGATGTTTATTCACTGGAAAAACGAATTTGAGCTTTTATACTGTGCTTCTTCTTCTTTTTTTCCCCCTTTTTTGGTGATGGTGATGGTAAGTATTCTTTGACAAGATGTTTATTCACTAGAAAATTGAATTTGAGCTCATATAGTGTAAGAACCAGGTGAACTCCCATTCTCCAAATGCATCTGTTGTTTGCTTCTTCCAGAATAAATATCACAATTCTGGATGAACAACAGCTGGAAGGCTTGCACATAGTTCCATTCCTCATGGGTTCACAGGATGAAATCACTTGTGCATCACTGACAGTTTCAAATGGAGAAGAAAAGTGCATTCCATCATGATATGTCATAGAAAAAATCTTTTTTAAAAACTATATTTTCCATTTTTGAGCTGTACGCTTTAGTATAATGAATGAGTTGAAAGACGTATCTTACACCCCAACCTTCTCTAAGACTTATTTATGCTTTGTTTCTTTTAGTAATCCTTTTGAAATTAATGTGTCCTAAGTACCAAAGTCTAGTTCGACAATGCATTCAAAGTAGAAGCTGTTTGATCATTGTACTGCTAATATTTGAATGGGTATCTTTTAAAGCATGTAAAACTTTAATATTAATGTTTCATTTTATTTTACTTGTTCAGGAGAGGAGTAGGTTTTCTTTGGCAACGTCTCATGGAGTAGTGGGTGAAACAGTGCTAACAGACAAAACCCTGGCCTGGGAGTTAGTGGCTTGGCCATACTTAATGCCACTAAGGAGCTTTGTGGCCGTGGTCAAGGTTCTCATCTCCTTGCGCACGCTTCCTCCTTGATCAAATGGAGGGTTATCTTTGGATGATTTTCTTTTCAAACCTGTGAGCCTGCAGTGTCTTCGAAATAGGTATCAAGTTTCTTGATATTTGCTGCCATCATTGTTCTCTTTTATTTCTAACTTTCACTATAGATACTACCAGTTCCATATGGTGGTTGAGTATATTTAATGATTTACTTTATCATACAAATCTTTTATATGGCAGTCTGTTTTTTCATTCAGGAGCATACATTAGTTGTCACTGCTCTTTGCAGCATTGATAAACTTATCAGATTTAGTTGCAAACATATTTAGAAACCATGCCATGTGCTTGATTCACAACTGAAGAAATAGAACATAGCTAACACATTAATGGGAACAGAGAAACCTGAATTCCAGTCCAAAGTTTAAGATTAGCTGACTCTGGGTCTTTGAACAGGTCACTTGTGTTTCAGTTCATTCATCTCTAAAATAAGGGAAGAGGGAATTCTTTGGTGGTCCAGTGGTTAAAACTTTGCCTTCTAACGCAGGGCATGAGAGTTAGATTCCTGTTTGGGAAGCTAAAATCCGCATGTTTTGTGGCCCAAAACCCCCAAACATAGAACATAAACAATATTGTAACAGATTCAATGAAGACTGTTAGAAAATGGTCTCCATAAGATAAGAGGAAGAGACTAAGTAATGTCTAAGATTTCATCTAAGATTCATCTAAGAAACACACCATCACCATCACCAAAAAGGTTCTGTCATTTTTTTCCTATAAATGTTATCATCAAAGTGATAAACAAATTTGCTTAGCATTTTCATAGCCTATTCTTTCCCAAGCATTTTTAATCCCCTTTTAATTCAGTGACGTAACGCACATTTATTGACCACTTACTGTAAACTAAGCACTCTGAGTCAGAAAGTACAAGATTTGAATACAGTTATTACTTAAAAGTGGGCAAATCTTCTCACCTTCTTGAGCCATCTGCAAAATGAAGATAGCAATAGCTGCCTTACAGGGTTGATAAGAGGATTAAATAAGGCAATAAAGTCAATAGCCCAGTTCCTGCCAAATAGAATGGGATTGATATTCTTATTAACAGTGTCTTATGTTATGCATTTAATTTTAAACCATTAATCACAGGGCATATTTAATGGTCTATACAATATAAATATAGTAGAACATCACTTGAGTGTAATGGATTTAGAATTTCAGATGCAATTTTATGTTGATTGAGTTTCTTATCCTTTCTTTTGGAAACCTGGTACAGAAATGCTTGTCTCCTCTTGTACTTAGGATTAACTGAAGTTAAAATGAGATAAGGCAAGAAAATTTGCAACATAGTATTTGGCATGTAACACTTAAAGATGTTTGTTTTAGGCAAAACTTCCCAGATGGCTCAGGCAGTAAAGAATCTGCCTAGGATGCTGGGGACCTGGGTTTGACCCCTGGACCAGGAAGATCGCTCGGAGAAGGAAAATGGCTAACCACTCTAGTATTCTTGCCTGGGAAATCCCATGAAAGGGGAGCCTGGTGGGCTACAGGCCCTGGGGTCACAAAGAGTTGGACACAACTGAACGACTAACACAACTACTACCTGTGGCAATTAGGCAAAATTAGTCTAGTTTTGCTCTAGACAAAATTTATCCATGTATTCATTACCTATGGTGGAGAATTGACTTGAGAATGAGCAGAAATAAACCATCTGGGGCAACAGAAATATGTTATCTCTTAACCTGAATGTTATTACATAAATAAGTACATAGATAAAAATTCTTTTAGCTGTATTAAGACATTTCATTGTACTGAATGTAAATTATACCTAAAAATATTCATTTTATCCCAACACATAAATGCTACATTATATTTTATAGCTAGGAAATTATCAGTTAATAATAATGTTTTTCTAATGCCATAGCTAAAATGTTACTCTCATACAATACTTTTTTCGACAATACATAAAAGTGAAAAAGAGCACCATGATTCCTTGAAGCCCCTGGTGCCTGAAAGTTGTTGGAGGAACACTCAGCGGTTCTATGTATTTCACCACCCAATTGTTTCAATTTGACACATCATATTTTAGGATATTTATTGCCTGCTTACTTCTGAAATCTATTCTTTCCCTGGTACAGACAAAACTGTACATCATGGAGTATTAGTCTTATGAGGGCCTGGTCAAAAGGACCTGATCAATCCTCTGGCCTCTTTCTTCATGTATTTATCTGAGATGAGGACTAACTTATGACTTCTTCCAATCAGCCTTTATTTAGGATCGGGTCTGTAGGATGGAGTGGAAATGGCGGGGGCGGGAGCGGAAGCAAAAGCACAAATATATACATACAGTGTGTGAAAATAAAGAAAGGCATCTTTTGTTACTGCTGGTTGCAAAAGAAGTTTCTGCTTGCATGGCTGAAGATGGTATGAGATTAGTGGGGTTGTAGCGTTGTCAGGACAAAGACAGGCTGTGTGAGAGGGATCAGTGTGTTTGTTCAGCAGAGCTTTCTCTCCAGTTGTTGACAGATTTAACTGGTGTAATGTCAGGCCTGGCTAACTCCTCCCCATGATTGTCAAGAGGCAGTCTTTGCAGTAGTAAATGGCCATGTGGAGTATACCATGAATTCCCTATTTGTGTAGTAGCTGTAGCTTAGGGTGGAGATTTAATATTGAATGGACTCCAGATTGTCTAAATTGCAATCACAGTGTTTATTTAAATAGCCTATGGGGACCATTAAAGCATTTTAACTTTTGCTCCTATGTTTCTCATGTTATGAAATCTTGAAGCACATGGGGGAGAAAAGGAAAATCCAGCCTTGTAAAAGCATTAGGATGCTAAAAGTTCTCCCTGCTGCCAAAAATGCTTCAAGAGGTTCAGTTCTCTGAGCTCACATGTAATGTGATGGATGGGATCCTGCTGTGGTCCCTAACTAGGGGATTTTCCTTATACAGATACACTCATCTGTCACAGTGTAACCACTACAGTCTCAGCTCGAGATCCTTCCCAGTATCTGATCTCCACTTAGGTCTGTCCTGATTACAGTTAGTTGTTATAATGCTGCAGCTCGAAAACTGTGCAAAACTCTCTTTTAATCACCTGAAAACTGAAAGTCACTCAGTCGTGTCTGACTCTTCTCAACACCATGAGCTATAGCCCGCAAGGCTCCTCTGTTCATGGAATTCTCCAGGTAAGAATGCTGGAGTGGGTAGCAATTCCCTGTTCCAGGGGATCTCCCTGACCCAGGGATCGAACTCGGGTCTCCTGCATTGCAGGCAGATTCTTTACCATCTGAGCCATCAGGGAAGCCCCTCATGTAAAATTAAAAGCTTAATAATTTCATGGCAACTATGTAATTAAAAAATTATTAAGCTTTTAACTAACCTGAGTTCAGTCCTTGGCTCAGGAAGATCCCCTGGAACAAGGAATTAGAACCCACTCCAGTATTCTTGCCCAGAGAATTCCATGGACAGAGGAGCCTGGTGGCCTATGGTCTTGGGGTTGCAGAGTCAGACATGATGGAGCAACTAGCACTTTCACTTATTCACTTTTATTTATGTCTTTTATTCTTCTGGGAAATCCAGGGTGAAGGTGAAACTCACTTTGGTGTGTGAGGCCATGGACTTGCCATGCAGAGGAAACATGTCCATCTGTTTCTAAAGCAGGACTTTGGAACAGAGAGCATGACTTTAGTTTCCATGCTGTTATTTAAACACAGCACAATTAAAAACACTTCACAGTCATTGTCAAAGAGCTCACAAGAAAGGTCTACATTCAGTTGCCTTCTTTAGGAAGATTTTTCTATTCTTTTGAAGATACAAAAGCTGGGGTACATTTGAAGATACTAAGTATTATTTTCTGATTATGGCAGCAGTCTGGTCCAAGAGATCTTTCTGAATCACTGAGCTCAATTTTCAACTTAAGAAAAATCCGTATTAAGTTTCTAGGGTTGTGCTAACTGCTTGGGGGTGTGTTGAAATTGGTTTCTATTCTTGAGGCTCCAACTCTAGGTGAGAGGACAAGGCATGTCTCACTAGACTAGTTCAGGGCACTCTCAGGGCTCACTAGACCAGCCCCTCTGCATCATTTTGCCTTGTGTTTATAGTGTGATAACAATGCCTATCTATCTCAGAAATAAACTGGCGGTTAAGGTGCTAATATATATGAAAGGCTTTGGCCTTTCTTGAAATAAAAATACTGTAGGAGTAGTTTTGCCAAGGGCATGAGAAAATCAGCAGTAGCATTTTACAGCTAGGCAGTGGCCATTTAACTTGACTCAGATCATGCACAGTTGAAAGTTCTTTTTCATCACAAGTTTTCTGAAATATCTTTTTATGTATCATCTTGATGTATAACTATAGGGTTAATTACTTCCAGATACATCATAATGTAGGAATAGACATTTTCCTAATATTCTTTACATTGTTCTTTTTTCCACCTTAGCATAAAACGTCCCCGATTTCTTTTGATTCAGTGTTCCAAATATTTGAAGCAATGTTATCGGTATTCCCCACTGGCCTGTTGTATACTTGCCTCTCATCTCTGATTCTTTTTTTAGAAACATTGTTGACAAAATCCATAAATTTTAGAGAAGCCCTTTTTTACCTACTATTTTCCCTTTCTTGTCACAATAAATTTTTTTTTAAAGAATTGATCCATAGCTTATTTATTCTCACTTTTAGTTTCCTCTTGCTTTTAACTACCTCTTCTTCACCCTATCTCCTCTCTCTTTCTTTCCTAATTGTGTAAGTATTGTGAACTATCCAAAGAAAATAAAAGCTGTATAGAGGGGAGTGAAGAGAATCCTTAATCCATAAAACTGATGATCAGTCTCAGAATAACAAGAAGCTGACCATATGTCTCGTACTAGAGGGTGAAATGTGCTTCCTGGGTGGCACTAATGGTAAAGAACTCACCTGTCAAAGCAGGAGACTTAAGAAACTGGAGTTCAGTCCCTGGGTTGGGAAGATTCCCTAGAGAAGGGCATGGTAACCCACTCCAGTATTCTTGCCTAGAGATTCCCATGGACAGAGGAGCCTGGTGGGCTGCATGTCCATAGGGTTGTGAAGAGTTGAGCGTGACTTAGCACATAGAGAGTGATACAGTATATATGACTAATTGAAGAATCTCTGTTTGTTTTAAGAGTTATACTAGATAAGAGTACATATCTTTCTTTTATGTGATATTCTTCTAATTTCCAGGGATATTTTTTCTAGAACTATCATCCTCCAAAAAGGATATTTTAACTTAATATATTGTTGAAAAGCACTGGAGTTTGGGACTAGAGGGGACTCAGAATTGTTTTATTTTTCTGGAGCAAACGCTTGGTACTAATACTGTTGATGGTTGTTTTTTACTATATTACATTTTGCTGAGCCTGGGGACTGCTTTTGGAAGGTTTAGAAGTATCCAGGGAGGTGCCTGCCACTTTGATTATTCATACCCAGCTCTTTATTTTTATTTGAGACATAAAATAAAAACACACCCTGGCTTCTGCTCAACCTCAACTGGCGTTCTTTTTAAAAACAAACCCCAAACTGACCAAATGGCAGCAGTACAAGTTTTTCTGAGAGTGACTCATCGTTCATGTCAATCAGAGTTCATTTATGGAAGCATTAAATTCTAGTGCCAGCCAGGCCACCTTTAGCCAAGTTAAAATGGGTTGGGATTTGGTAGGCTTGGAACGGAGGACCGAAAGGAAAACCAGAGTGATGCTATGACTCAGAAAGTGACTCTTTTCCTTCTGAATCAGAACCGAGCCACTGGTAGAATCAGTTCTCTTGGGAAGATGGCAACCTTCAGGTGAAAGGTTAAATGGAATCTCTGACCACCTATGTTCATCTTGTTGTTGGTTTCAACTCTGTGCCATTTTGGATAATTGCTTACTCTTCACCTTTTCCCCCATTGCTTAGTTGCAAATAAGAGTAATTTTTTCCTTTCTGTGTGCCTTAAGACATTTTTAAGGGTGACTGTGAACTTTTAACCACTGGTACATTTTATACCAGAGGTGGTTTTGTTTCTGTGTTGTTTTAACTGATTTCTGCAAAAATGTACCACACTTTCGCCACTCTGCTCTTCTGATAAACACTGAAAAATGTTTCTGTAGATACTTACCCTCTGGAATTTGCTGCTTATTCTATTTATGTACAAACAACATCAATTCTAGTTTTCACACTTTTTTGTTCATTCTTTTTCTTAGTATTTCTCAGTTCAGTTCAGTCGCTCAGTCATGTCCCACTCTTTGTAACCTCATGGACTGCTACATACCAGGCTTCCCCATCCGTCACCAACTCCTGGATCCTGCTCAAATTCATGTCCATCAAGTTGGTGATACCATCTAACCGACTCATCCTCTGTCATCCCTTTCTCCTCCTGCCTTCAATTTTTCCCAGTATCAGGGTCTTTTCCAATGAGTCAGTTCTTCATATCAGGTGGCCAAAATATTGGAGCTTCAGCTTCATCATCAGTCGTTCCAATGAATATTCAGGACTGATCTCTTTTAGGATGGACTGGTTTGATCTCCTTGCAGTGCAAGAGACTGTCAAGAGTCTTCTCCAACACCACAGTTCAAAAGCATCAATTCTTTGGCTCTCAGCTTTCTTTATGGTCCAACTCTCACATCCATACATGACCACTGGAAAAACCATGGCTTTGACTAGATGGACCTTTGTATTTTTCTCTCTCTGTGTTACTTCCAAAATGATTTTACAGGGACTAATTGCTTTAGAAAGCACTTAAGATCATCTGTTATGTGTGTCTACTTCATCTTTGTTTTCACTATGTCTTTGTCAGAGGCTCTTGGGTTGATCAAACATTTGTTTGGGTTTTTCCATAATATGTTAAAGGAAAAACTGGAATGAACTTTTTGGCCAACCCAAAATTTAGACTGTTTTTACTTTCTTATTTGATTGATTTCTTTGTTGTTGTGTTCAGTTGCTAAGTCATGTCTGACTGTTTGTGACCTCATGGACTGTAGCCTGCCAGGCCACTCTGTCTTCCACTGTGTCCCAGGGTTTGCTCAAATTTATGTCCATTGAGTTGGTGATGCTACCTAACCATTTCGTCCTCTGCCATCTCCTCCTTTATTAAATTAATTTAGTAGATTGATTTCTACTTCATGCCATCTTAAAGTTCAGGATTTTATTAAATCTTCCAAATACCTACATTGGTTAAATTATGTTGTGTTTTTTTTTTTTCCTGTATTGACTCTTTTTAGTCAATAAGATCAAACTTTAAGAACACTCTACATTTCTCAGCCCTCCATATCAACTGATAATCAGGAGAGGGTTTATATCTTTTTGACAAATTTATACGGTTGGTTCATTACAGAATTATGACCATTTTAATCCCCAGGACATTTGTTCATTCTGTATTTATTATTTTAATGCACAATTTTTGAAATCCTATTATGTATCTTTAGGTTATAAGTTCCTTGAGGTATAATACTTTTGGAAGGAAAAAATAAAGGAATGCATGGATTGATAAGCATAGCCCCTTCTTAGGAGCAAAGCTCCTTTATAGTGAAGTTGTCTATGTCCTCATCCTACTCCAAATTAATTCAGGATTCATGTGGTTTTGTAATTATAGGTACTGAGCCTTTGTGTTGTTGGCAAAGGAGAGACAGAAAAGGTAAGGATTGATGCTCCGTGGAAATCAAGGGCCTGGGACTGAGGTGAGGAGATGAGGTTGATGGTGGTCATTGTGGGCAACTGACAATTTAAAGTCATGGACTTTGGCATTGAACCTATTTAGTGATTAATCATTTTGGAGGTATCTATCCCCAATCTTTATCTTATTAGCTTGAATATTCTCAAATCTATCATCATGCATCCCAAGAGTTGATTAGAAGCGGCTTGCCTGTGGAAACTGGACTTCTGATCTTTGATTAGCAAGAACATCACTACCACACAACATCCATATGGTTCTTGCCTTTTTCATGTCATTGTATTTGATACCTGCAACTAGTTAGTTCCTCTGCCTTCATCTTCAAGGGGTTGGAAGACACTGAGTAATCAGACCTGGAGTCCAGAACAAGCAGCTAGTCAAGATCAGGTTCTTGAATTTAATCTCTCCGCCAATCCATTGTTGTAATTACGGTAACTGCACACGAATCTGACCACTGCATACCCTCTAATCCCCAAACTATTATACCCTTTTGTCCCTCATTGCAAAGCAAATTGCCATTCTTCATCAGGGAGGCTTTTCTATGCAACTGGGTTTAATTTTAAAATTAAAGCATTTGGAAATTAAGGATAATTACCTTCTAGTTTTCATTTTCAACCTCAGCTTAAAAATTAGTATCTCAGAGGAATGTGTATGAAATCTCTTTAGCTAATAGCCTATATTTGTGCCCTGTGTCCCTACCTCTTCTGATAAAGAGAACTTAGGCTATAAACTCTGTCATGTGAACACATCCTTATGTATTAACAGGCATATTTTAAGAGTGCAACCCTTCTGAGATGTGAGTTCTTGAGTCATGAGTAAGTCATGAACCCTGAGGAAGTTCATATATATATATATATATGTACACACACATATTCATTGTTCTATATAACAAATATTTATTGAGCACACCCTTTTTGAGTCCAAGGTATTGTAGAGAGCAAAGTGAGGTCCAGAACCATAGGAAGACAAACACAATAACCTTGTAATGTTTTAAGGAAAAATCAAACACATTTAATTTTACTATGGATGCAAAATTATATTATCTTACACTTGTTATTACTATAAATTTTTAAGGATTTCTCATTGTTTTAATGTTATGCTTTTATGTATTTAAAAGCAGTTTGTAAACTATAAAAAGCTGGATATATAAAACATATGAGTTAGCACACAACTTTCATTGGAACTGATCTTGTGCCATAGCTACTGGATTTTCAAAAGTAAATTTAAAACATACTATCCCAGTGTATACAAGTTATCTCAAGTGCTTGAAATATTGCATTACAATCTCTTTGGAAGAGGTTTGGGAGCCTGTAATTTTAACAAACAAACTAGCCAACTATAGTGCTGGCTGTGGAAGGACCACACTTTGAAAAATGCCATATTAGAGAGTTTATCAGAGGGGGGCTTGGAAGGGCCCCTCTGAGAATTGAATGCATCTCTCTTGTTGGTGCCTCCAACTCAGCAGCTGACATTGGTGATGCATTCAGTTTTTTTTAGGCCATCCCTGTGCTAGGTACAAGCACTGTAGAGATAAGTAAGTCATGGACCTTGAGCTCAAGGATCTCACAGTTTATATGCAGCATCCTAGACTTCTCTGCCATTTTATAACTAGTTGTCATGCTATCCTGTGGCATTTTCCATTTATCTACTATTTATATACTTACATATTACTACATTGCCACATTGATCCTGGATGCTTGAGTTTTTTTAAATTACACATAGTTGTCATTACAGATGAAAACAGAGGCTCAGGGAAAACTAGTTATGTTGGCCAATTTCTGGTTATGTAGAGCAAGGATGTGGCAGAGCTCGATCCTCCGATTCTAAGTACAGAGTTTCTTTTTTTTTTTTTTTTTCCACTTCATTGCATTTGTGTGCCTTGTGAATATGAGTTTAGAATTTAGAGTATTTCTTTACCTCTCACAGGTATATCATAATATTCAGAAATTCTTCAATATGTGTGCAGGTTGTTAGTACCATGTTCCAGCCACTGAAAAATGAACTCATTCAGTATCCTTAAGTAAAGCCAGATGGCTCCATTGAGAATGGCAAGGATCTCTTGTAAATAGGATTACTTGTACATTCCAGAAACTTATGACAACTGACACATGAACTAATACTAGGAAATAACATATAGACTTGCTGGGAGGGAGCCAGACTTTGACCACCTCCACTTGAAATGTTTCTCACATTAGAGACTCTTCTTAGTCTAACTATTGCCATTGCTAAAGTTTATTTTTTGATTTACTATGTCTAACTGTTATTTGTCTGTTCATTCACTCATTCAATAAACATTTCCTGAGCACTAATTGTATACCAGATCAGGCCAAGTCACTAGTTATAAAATCATGAATGAGGCATGTTCCCGACCCAAATATGAAGCAAACTATATGTAATGACCACAGAGGCGTGAATAAGGGTCTTTTCTATGATTTCTCAATTCTGACAGTTACCAGTGGAAATACTGGTTGGGGAAGTGAATGTGTGGGTGAATTCTTCAGGAAGGGTTGAAATTTGTTATAGCTACGCATCTGGCAGTACTTAAGAATTATGCATGATTTCATGTTTCCATGGGCACACGGTACATTATAACACATTATGTAATAGGCTGGTTGATAAAGCACTTTAAAATAGTATAACATTGTGCCTCTCTTTCCTCATCCTTAAATCACTGTACACACATCAGTTCTCACAATATTATTCCTAGGAGTTGTTGTGAGGATGTTTTTATTATCAGTCATCGCTGTGGTAACATCAGTCCAGAGCTGAAGAAACTGAAATGCAAAATAACTTGCCCAGGGCCACTCTACAAAAGATTGGCAGCATCATGTCTCCTAATTCTCTTTCGTTTTCTGAGTCTCAGAATTTCTTTGAAAGACTTGCTAGCCTGGATATTTTGTTCATTTATTTTCCTATAACTTAGCATGGTGCTTCATATAAGGAGTAAAATTTTCTGTGGGTGGCCCACTGGCAAGCTCTTAACTCTTCAGGGCCTTGTCTTGAGGAAGATATGGTTCCCACTCTTCTACTGTTTCCTACAGAGAAACCATAGTTAAAGAGCTCTGGCCTGTATACTAAGGAGATAGGTCTTTGTGGACTTGAATTTCAAACGTTGTAGAATACTCATCAGTTTCTGTCACTCAGAAACATTTAAAGCCATTGATATTTAATCAGTCATCCAGTTAGTTTCTTTTCTGTAAATATCTGTCTTATTCTGACATCATCTAGCATTCTTTAGCACAGACCACAAGCGAACAATGTCGAAGATCAACTGTGCTAAAACCAGAAGGAGAAATAAGAACTAAATGTGAAGATCTTTTCAGACTTGATTCCACTCAATGCTTCTTAGCTATGCAGTAGAGAAGCCTGGAAGAAAGAGAAAAAAAAAAGCATTTCAGAGTCAGAGAAAAATTTTCTTTGCTCAGGCAGGTCAAGTCAGTTACTTTTCCCTTTCTTGTTGCTGTTTCACATCAGTTTACCAACTGCACAGTCAGGAAGTCTATCTTTTGAGTTTAGAAGCCTGTGATATATGACTTGGTGTGCATATGAGGATGTCATTCGATGAAAATTAGTTGATTCAACTCTTATAATATTGGTTTGCTTCTTGAATATATCTTTAAGTTTTTTTCTCTCTCAAACTGCTATATTAAAAAAGAACAAAACTCCCGTTCGAACACAACAATTATTTGAAACCATTTTCCACAGAGCAAGAGAATACTTTATATAGTAATGAGTAGCAAGCCGTGTTTTAATGTTCGCATGATTGACGCCGTGGTTCACAAGAGTTCCTCTGGAACCATTCTTGCTTCTTACATTATAAGTAAAGTCTGTTCAAAGAAGGGAGCAGAAGAAAGAAAGTTTCTTTTCTGTCAGGTTGATGCAGTGGGTATATGGCAACCATATAAACCTCAAGTGACTCAGTTATTACAAGGGACCTAATTACTGACCTTAGACTTTCGGGTGACACTGAATACCTTTCTTAGGACCAGATTGCTTAGCTTTTTGCAAAAAAAAAAAAAAAAAAAAAAATCCCTGTTTAGAGTTTTGCACAAAAGTTGTTGTTGAGAGTGCAGTAGTAGCGAGATGAAGTGGGGTCTTGGTTTATATAAAATGTTATTTCTATCTGGATAATCATTTGGATATGAGACTGAGTGTTATGAGTATAGCGTGGCCACAGTGATAACTGGTTCTGCCTCCTCGGCAGGCACAGTTGGAAATACTAACACAGATTGGAAAGCAAGAGAAGCTGACTTTTGGTGGTAACCTTAATACTTGATGTTGTTCAGTCAGTAAGTCACATCTGACTCTTTGTGACTCCGTGGACTGCAGCATGCCAGGCTTACCTTTCCTCTCTATCTCCTGGAGTTCACTCAAACTCATGTCCTTTGAATTGGTGATGCCTTCCAACCACCCCATCCTCTGCTGCCCCCTTCTTCTCCTGTCCTCCATCTTTCCCAGCATCAGGGTCTTTTCAGTGAGTCTGCTCTTTGCATCAGGGGGCCAAAGTATTGGAGCTTCAGCTTCAGCAGCAGTCCTTCCAATGAACATTCAGGGTTGATTTCCCTTAGGATTAACTGGTTTGATCTCCTTGCTGTACAAGGGACTCTCAAGAGTCTTCTCCAGCACCACAATTAGAAAGCATCAATTCTTTGGCACTCAGCCTTCTTTTATGGTCCAACTCTCACATCCATACATGACTGCTGAAAAAACCATTGTTTTGACTATGTGGACTTTTGTCAGCAAAGTGATGTCTCTGCTTTTTAATACGCTGTCTAGGTTTGCCATACATGTACACACACATTCATTCTCAGTCATGCCCAGCTCTTTGCAACCTCATGGACTGTAGCCCGCCAGGCTCCTCTGTCCATGGAATTTTCCAGGCAAGAATACTGGAGTGGGCTGCCATGCAACCCAGGGATCAAACCTGCATCTCCTGTGTTGGTGGATATGTTCTTTCCCACTAGCACCGCCCAGAAAGCCCATCCTTCCCTGAGTACTTGCTAATTACAAGTATCTTAAGTTCTTCACATACTTTGTCTCTGTGAGGTGACTTATTCCCCTGAGCTGGTTGTAGGTGACAGAAACCTAATTCGAATATGCTTGAAGGAAAGGGAGTGTTGTTAGTTCACATAGTGAGTGTTTCACAAACTGCCTAGCTTTAGGCATGGTCATTTCAAGGTTTATGTCCTCTCCTTATCTCTCATCTTTCTTTGCTTTTCTCTGTGATGGCTTCAGTTTTAGACAGGCTTTTGTGCATATGACCTAAAAAGTTCAAGCTTCTTTCCTCATAATTCTATCAGAATTCCCACATAGGTTATCTGTTGGTTCTGCCTGTATATTGAGTCCATACCTGAACCCATTTTTGTGGTTGAAACGATAAAATGCCCCCCCCCCCTTTTTTTTTTTTTTTGGCCAGGGCATGGTTTGAGAATGAGGGGCCAGTTGTTTCCCACAGGGAAAAAGAAAAGAAAAAAAAAATTTAATGTGAAGTTGCCAGGCAGATCAAAGTAATTAATCTCCATGACACCATAGCAGTATCATTTTTTTCTTATTCACAAATATAAGAACATTGCCCAAGGTCACAGAGCAAATATATGGGAGTACATGGACTATAACCCCATCTGTATGATGCCAATGCCCATGTACCCACAAGCCACATAACAAGGTTGAGAGTGTAAGACTAGAGGTAGAAGGTCTAGATGTGATTCTGACTCCACCTACCACTTACTAGAACTGTGCCTTGAGGAACAAGGTAATTTATCAAGTCTTTGTTAATGAAACCTGTAAAATGAGGATAAAAATTGCATGTACTTCATAGGGTAAGACTGTGAAGATTAAGTGGCATCAGTGAATGTAGAGTGTTCTGCAGAGTTCCTAACATATTAAAGTGCTCAGTACATGGTGACTAGTATTATAGTGTTTTGTTTTGTTGTTTTATTTACCACAAAACTGTAATTTAACTCATCAGTTGTTCTGACTTCACGTTTAGTTGCTCATTTACTCTAGGTAAAAAAAATGGATTAGTAAACCCAAGCCATCACCTGATTAAAACTCCACATTTCTTCCATTACTTAACATCACCAATTCCATTCATTTAATTTGTTTTAAAAATATTTTTGGTATTACTTTTGTAGTCTGATACAATTAACTCTTTACTATTGCTTGATGAAGCAGTAAGTTTGTACAGAAAGGGAACCACATTTGTTGTGCACCTAAAACTAACACAATGTTATAAATTAACTGAGTAGTGAAAATGTTAGTCACTCAGTCACGTCCGACTCTTTACGACCCCATGGACTAGCCCACCAGAATCCTCTGTCTGTGGAATTCTCCAGGCAGGAAATTGGAGTGGTTGCCATTTCCTTCTCCCGGGCACCTTCCCAACCCAGGGATCGAACCTGGGTCTCCTGCATTGCACGCACATTCTTTACTGTCTGAACTACCAGGGAAGCCCCCAAATTAATTCTACTCTAATATAAAATGAAAATTTAAAACAAAGGGGGGACCACATTTTTTCCCCTACTGTATGTTTCACAGTACTTAGAACTTTGTGTATACAATGTAGATATTTGTTGATTTCATTTATTATTTTCTGTACTTTTGATTATGGCTGTATCTTGAATGACCCCTCATAGGAAATTAGCAGGCAAGATGTGGTTCCTTTTCCTTGAAATTTATAGGTGAATCCAGATTTGAGGGTGAGGCTGGGAATCAGATACCAGAAATCTATGGGAAGAGAGGGCATGCCCCCTCCCCAGGTGCAGAGGGCAGCAGAGAAAACTCCTTGTTGGGCCTCTAAGTAGTCCGTCCAGCTTTTCTTGCATGTCTACCTCATTTTCAAATAAATTTAAGGCAGCATGGTGAGAATAGAATTTTCTTTAGCAAATGCATTAAAAATCAAACTTTGAACTAGGTAAGTAGAGTTTTCTAAATTGTTTCAATGATTTGCAATGTCTCAGTGCCAAATGTGGGCTTTATTTATCTGAGAGGAAGAAAATAAGCTACTTAGCAAGATCACTCTTCTAACCACCAATCTAGCCTATTTCCTTTTAAGATAATTAAAGATTTCGGTAATATGGGAGTGTTTTGAATATGGATTTACTATCAGTATCACACAGGAGAGCTGATTTCAGAATAAGGTGCAATTTAATGCCAGAATTTCAGTATTTAAATGTCTTAGAGATTAGACTATAATGATAAATATGATATGCATATAGTATTTGTATATATATGTATAAAACATTGTATATAATTACAGAGAGACTACTTCTGTAGCAAGTGATAATTTTAAACTCCTTAAATGTTATAATAAAGTGAAACAGCGTAGTTAGATTAATGAAGTGTTTCTTGAGTCTTGGTTATAGACTATTCAAAAAGGAAGCACATATTTGACATATATTCTCACAAGAATCATGAAAGGCTCTTTGACATTTGTCTTCACATTATTTGATCCTCCCACCAGAAGAAGTGACTTGAACAGAGCCTTGCTGCTGCTGCTAAGGCTCCCCTGTCCCTGGGATTCTCCAGGCAAGAACACTGGAGTGGGTTGCCATTTCCTTCTCCAATGCATGAAAGTGAAAAGTGAAAGTGAAAAGTGAAAGTGAAGTCGCTCAGTCGTGTCTTAGCGACCCCATGGACTTCGGCCCACCAGGCTCCTCCTTCCATGGGATTTTCCAGGCAGAGCCTTAGACAAAGCTATTTAAACCACTTTATTTATTTATTTTTTAAGGAGTTTATAACAGCAACCTGGTCAAGGTTCAAGGTCATGTGCTCTTTCTATGTGGTGAAATACTTTGGCCACTTTCTAAAGTGTAGCATTTGGACTGGCAGCCTAAAGGCTAAAACGCCTATATCTTTTTTTTTTTTTTTTTTAAAGCCTATATCTTTTAACCAACATAAGAAAATAACTATTCCCTCTATATTTACAGAATTTTTTTTTCTTTACAAAAGTAATAACACTAGGTAAACAACAAAGTGCTGCTAGCATTTTGGAGTTTTCAACTAATTTCTCAGCAAAGAAAATATACTGTGCCCCGGTTGTATTTAGTGTAAAAATAAGAGGAACATCCTTGAGACAGAAGTGATTTTTCTAGTAGGTTACCTACAAGGATATATATTGATTTCTATTGGTAGTACTGGCTTCTGCCTACAGATGTACATTGTGTCCAGGGGTTTAGAAAACAGAGCTTTTAATTCTTTGTAAATAGTAGCATTGTATGAGAGGGAATTTATTTTTTTTCACTGCAACTACAAAAAATATTGTGCACGTTGGTTTAAAATGAATTGACCTTTTGTTTCAATGAGGGCGGTGTGTTACTTGTTATGGAGTGACTCCATTTGCCCATGCAAATAAGCACAAAGCCAGGATATTATCAGGCAATGGCAAAATTAAGAGGTAGGTCAGATTTAATGGAAACATCTGTCATTAACCCTTTTACAGAAACTGCCTCGGGGAATCCTTGCAGATAAAAGCTATGCTAAGCTATCTTACCTTGCTTTGCAGAGTTGCAAAGGCATGGCAATCACAACACAGAAATTCTGCTCAGAGAATGTACTTGAAAGACTGGCGCGTTTTAGAATATGGAAGAGAACAAGGTTTATTTCGTGTGGCATTCTCTTTATAAAAAATTTAAAGTCAGTAGAACAATTAAGGCTGCTATTAATTTTTAGATTTTACACCACATAATGTTCCCCACTATTGGCTACATTATGTCATTCCAGTGTCGTCATATTAATACCTCAAATCACAAATGAAATATTTACAAGCTATTTTCTGAAATTATGTAAAACACAAAGTTAGAAAAAAAAAGTGTACCCGTATCTGCACATGGTACTCCACGTTTGCCTATGTTGTGCAATAGTGGTAAGAGTTAATTTTGCTAACCGAGCATTTATTGAAGATAATTTATGAAAGTTGCAGTCACTTGGATGCCATTTATTTTTGTTGCTTTAAATTATCTGTTACTAATAAAAGTATATATGAGTTGATATGCATTTGCAATGAAATTTAAGACACAACTTTAACAGATCATAATCATGCAGTAAACTGCATTTGAAAAACATTTTTAAGTTTATGTAAGTGAACACTTAAGTCTTAATGTTAATTTGTTTAAAGAGGGCTGTGGGAAATCCCTGATTATCTCCATAGGGGGAAACATTCCAAAATGATATTTCAGGTATTTTAGTTAATGTTTATTCAGAATATAATTGCCTTTAAAATTATCTTGCCTCTCATTTCTCTCAATATTTTTATTTTTACATTTGCCTTCATTGTGATTTTTTATTATTTCTTCTTTATAGGATTGTTTTTGTCTCCTCTTTTAACCTTGTCTTCTTACTGTTCTGATGAGTATGCTCCTGCTGCTGCTAAGTCGCTTCCGTCGTGTCCGACTCTGTGCAACCACATAGACGGCAGCCCACCAGGCTCCCCTGTCCCTGGGATTCTCCAGGCAAGAACACTGGAGTGGGTTGCCATTGAGTATAGCTTGGCTATTTCTTTCTTTTACGGGATGCACAGATGAAAATGCACCTCTCTTTTCACTGCCTCTGTTAAATAAGGCTTTGCTGTTGCTGTTCAGTCACTTAGTTGTAGCCAACTCTTTGTGACCCCATGGACTGCAGCACACCAGGCTTCCATGTCCTTTATTATCTCCTAGAGTTTGTTCAAACTCATATCCATTGAGTCAATGATGCCATCCAACCTTCTCTTTAAACTTATCTAAAAAAAATATTGTAAAATGAATAGAAGGATCATTTGCTTTCTCTATTGGGGGGCTTTTTATACAGTGTCTGATTCCTTCCTTTAAGTGGGAGGCGCCCACACAAGTTTGTGTCAACTGCAGAATGATAAACCATTTTAACATATAACCAACCTCCTCAAAGCCATGAGCTTGAATTAGGTATAATTATTCCAAATATTATTTTAGACAGATTGAGAGCGTATGGCATGAAAGAGAATTAGTTTTAACCGTGGATATTTATCTGCTCTAAAAAATACTAATATTCAATTTGTAAATTTAAACATTAAAGATGTTTGAAAACTATTATTGGACTTTAAAAAAGTCAAGTAACCTCAAGCTCCAAACATAGATTTAAATGGGCTTAACATTATTTTATGTTCTTTCAGAATTCCCCTATTAATTTTGCATTGATCACAAGTTAGCATTTGTTTTCAAACTATCAGTCATCTTAGTTGCTTTCTGTGGACATGTGAGCATGGATTCCTATTACTGGATCTGTTCCTCTAGGACCATGAGCTGCTCAAAGGTGGGGATACGTCCGTCTGCTCTGACCATTGTACAACACTTATTTCAACAATATACACAATCAGGCACCTAATTAGTGTGGTTCTTTATTGACAGATGCCTTTGTACTCTAATACTTGATTTCAGTGTGTCACTCTGCCATGTATAGAAAGGCATGACGTAAGAACCGTCAAAAATCTATATCACACATGATCCTCCACTTGATTAAATATCATGTTCAGTGCTACCCCCTTCTCCCAATTATAGTGGGGAAGGCCACTGGTCCCAAAGACCAGGCAGACCTGCTTAGTTATTGCTAATGATTCCAGCTATCTCCCAACAGCTCACAAAGGAATGATCTTTCCCTGAATATCTTTCTTTCTTACTCAGCTTAATAAACCATGGTATCTCTTACGTGTCATTGTACTTTGTTCTCATTTCCTAATTCATACTATTCTTTGCATCCAGTGACTGGACAAGATGTTTTAGAGATATTGACATTTGACTGAAATGTCTATTTTGAAAGAATTCTTTTTTTTTTTTTCATGTTTATCAGGCTTTAATGATTGTTGTCTAAGAACGCTTTTGATGATTTGTCTTTTTCTATACAATTTTTTTTGTTGTTACAAAGAGACAGCTGTGAAATTTCTTCTCTGAATTTTTATCTGAGGCAAGACATCAACTTTTTTTTCCCTATGTCCCATGGACGGTTGACCTGTATATAGCTAGAAGACCCCTATCAGTTCACCAAGCTGTTTGGTATCTTCTCATTATATCTCTCTTTGATAATCAGGACATGATTCCTTGGTTTCAGTCAATAGAGGCCTCTTTCTTGAAGGAATTATCTCAAGAAGCAGCAGCAGTATATCTGACTGATAGGCCTGCTTGACTTAAATCTAGATTCTTAACATGAAACATTCTCTTGCTGCTGATTTTTTTCTCCAAACCAAAAGGGTGTATTGTTATACTAACAAGATATTCTGAACAGTCTGTTGGAATTATCCTTTAATTCTCATTTGGGAAAAACTTCAATTTACTTGATTGCATTTATTGGATAGTCACGCAATTCAGAATTCAAAAAGTATAGAAGTGTGTACCATGAAACCCAATAAAGTGCATCTAAGTCGTCAAAAAAAAAAAAAACAACAAACCAAAAACAAAAAGAGAGTTTGTATCATGAAGAATATTTCCCCATTTCCATTGTTCATTTGCCCAATTTCTGCTCTCTTCACTCCCTGAAAGGAACGGTTGTTAACTGGTTGACTTGTATGTTCTTCTAGACTTTCTTTGCTTGCTGATTCTCTGTGATAGTTCAGACATTCCCAGTCTCCCTGTTTAATGCATGTCCATCTTCACTTGATGTTCATAAAGTGTCTTACTATGAAGTGACATTTAACAATGTGCGTGTTGAATCTGGGTACTTTTTGCTTGGCTTTGCATTCATCTTTCCACTTATGTTTTGAAGAGAAATTTCATATTTTCTTTGCTCTAATTCTGGTTGCCAGGATGGCTAAATGCCATTCCTGGAAGGGGTGTGTGTTAGCGCTGGCACAGACGGAACCACTGGCACAGGAAAAGGAAACCATTCCTGTGTCAGGGAGATTTATCTATTCATTATTTTAAAAATCGTTATTGTTGCCATCACTGACCATTTATTGTGTGTGACCCATGTTCTGGGTACCATTTTAAACAAAGAATAAGGCATGTTCCTGGGTGGTGCCCAAGGAACTCCCAACTGGGCACGTTGGGACTCTGTGTATGGTAAGATTACAATTTTGGTAGCCAGATCTTTAGCAGTAAGGAGAAAATAGTCTAGTACAATTGTTTCATCTGAGGAAAACTGTAAGCTTTTTATATGTGACCCTGGGGCCAATTAGTATAGGGAAGGGGAAACGACATAGCCTACCACTTTTATCTCTTTTATAAATTGTGCCCTTAAAAGATTTCTCTTGGGCTTCCCTAGTGGCTCAGCAGTAGAGAATCTGCATGCTAATGCAGGAGACGCAGGTTCAGTCCCTGGGTTGGGAAGATGCCTCGAGAATGAAATGGCAAACCACTCTAGTATTCTTGCCTGGGAAACCCTATGGACAAAAGAGCCTCATGGGCTACAGTCCATGGGGTATCAATGAGTCAGAGTGAGTGAGCATGCACACAAGATTTCTATTGGAGAAATATTTCTACATCTATTAAAATGTTTGAAATCCCAGGCTCTAGAAAACGAAATGTTATGTACTAAGTAACTTCAGTCATGTATGACTCTTTGTGACCTTATGGGCTGTAGACTGCCAGGCTCCTCTGTCCATGGGATTCTCCAGGCAAGAATGCTGGAGTGGGGTGCCATACCCTCCTCCAGGGGATCTTCCCAACCCAGTGATCAAACCCAGGTCTCCGGCCTTACAAGTGGATTCTTTACTGTCTGAGCCACCAGTGTAGCATACTGGAGTGAATTCCGGTGCCCTCCTCCAGGGTAATCTCCCTGACCCAGGGATCTGACACGGGTCTCTTACATCTCCTGCACTGGCAGGTGAGTTCTTCACCACTAGCACCATCTGGGAAGCCCAGATGCCATAGCTAGAGTCAAGAAATCTTTCTTTAAGCCTTGCTGTGCTTCATTTTCAATTCCGTGTTGCATGGGATGCCACAATCTGATGAGAACAAGTAGCAGCCCACTTTGCAAAAGAGATCCCATTTTGGAAGAAAGAAAGTAAAGTCACTCAGTTGTGTCCGACTCTGCGACCCCATGGACTGTAGCCTGCCAGGGTCCTCTGTCCATGGGATTTTGCAGGCAAGAATACTGGAGTGGATTGCCATACCCTCCTCCAGGGGATCTTCCCAACCCAGGGATCAAACCTGGGTCTCCCGCATTGTGGGCAGATGCAATTTTGGAAGAGTTGAGTGTAAATATAATGTGATTTAATTGATTTATGCTTTTCATGCATTAGAGAAAATCACTATTTACTGGGATTCTGTAGGCAGGTTGTTTTTTTTTTTTTTTTGGTAAAGTTAAGTATCTCTTTATAAAGTGAATAATACCCCATTTGTTCTTTAGGTTTGCATTTTTTATTTATATTTTCTTTAAGGGAGAAACGTATATCAAATAAGAGTGCACAGTAGCACTGACTTCCTAAATTATCCAAAAGGTATAACATTCAAGGATACACATATCAGAGGAAAGAAAAGAAGAAGCAAAGGGGACTACCGTTTCCCTGGTGGGCCAGTGGTTAAGACTCTGCACAGAACATACATACATACACACACACACACACACAAGGAACAAGTAGAGGATGGAGAGGGGACTTATTTGCAAATAATGTATAAAGGGATTTCCAGGTTTTACAGTGTTAGTGGAGGAAACATGGCAGCAGAAAATCATCTTGCAATATTGAGATATTGATGGCTGTGTAAGAAGGAATATAAAGATACCTATGTAATTCTCTTTCCAATATTTTTGTTTAATTCTACTATTGGTTACAAATTATGGAAAGGAAATTATTTCAGAGTTAAACTTCAGCACTTTCTTAAAGTTGTTACTTTATATTGTGAAGTCAGTCAATTTCATTTATCTGGTTGAAGTTTACATGTTAAGGCTGACTATAAAAACAATGTTTCACATGATACTAGCAATAAATAGATGATGACTGAACTCTATTAAATAGTCAGATACACCCTACTAATTGTAAAAGCACTAGCCATCTTTAAATAGGTTGTGAAAAGTTTAAAAAAATCAAGACAATATGAAATTAGAAAACATTTTTTACTTTAAATTGGTTAATTCATTATAGATGTCAGCATATGTAAGGCAACTGAGTAGTAGCAGAAGAGACATTCATTAAGTTAAATATTAAAAACCTTTTAAAATTAGCAAATTAGTATCAAACGTATTGAAAGTAATATAAGTAGAGATTATCCATGTAAAGAAATCCATCCCACTGGAACCTGGAATGTTGAAAGCGGTGTTTTGTTGTTGGTGGTGGGTTTTTTTTTTTTTGCTGTTGTTGAGTGCAGTCTTCTATTTACTTAGTCATCAATAGTTTTCTGGGTTTGTCATTCCTTTCTGACTTTGATCTATATGCCTTGGGTAGGGCAGGAATTGGGGCTTCCCAGGTGGTGCTAGTGTTAAAGAACCTGCCTGCAGTGCAGGAGACATAAGTGACATGGGCTCTGTTCCTGGGTCCAGAAGATCGCCCGAGGGGGGCACGGCACCCCACTCCAGTATTCTTGCCTGGAGAATCCCATGGACAGAGGAGCCTGGCGGGCTACAGTCCATGGGGTCACCAAGCATTGGACATGACTGAAGCAACTTAGCACACACACAGGACAGGAATTAATCGGGAAGCACAGACTTTGGGGATTCCCTACGTGAAGAAGCAGTGGAGGAGGATGAGGCAGAGAGACTGAGAAAGGCCAAGCAGAAAGGCAACAGAGTTGCCCGAGATGCCTTCCCAACTCCTCCAGGGAGGCCAAGAGCTGATGGATTTGTGTGTGATGGTCTTAAATGCTAAACAGAGGTTAAAGAGGATGAGGCCAGAGAAGTGGCTGCTGGACTTGGAAATTAGGTATCAGTCACTTTTGGGAAAAGAGCTTCCATGAGAAGTTAGGAGCAGAAACTCCAGTGGATTGAATACTGTACAGGAGATGAGTGCAGAGAAAGTCGACGGGGCCAAGTTTTCGGGCAATATGGTTGTTGGTGAAAAGGAAAAGGAAGCAAGAAATCAGGGAAGCTGGATCAACAAAAATAATACAATGAGTTACTACATGTTTGAGTACTATTTGTTACAAATAAACTTCCTTAAAAGACAGT
Organism: Oryx dammah; assembly: GCF_014754425.2. NCBI lineage: Eukaryota > Metazoa > Chordata > Mammalia > Artiodactyla > Bovidae > Oryx > Oryx dammah. The sequence continues at coordinate 32,755,329 of NW_024070213.1, read as the reverse complement.
TTTCTTCTTTCCCTAACTTACCCCAAACAAATCTTGAATGGTTAGCACTTTTTTCAAAGACTTTATAGCAATTTGCTTGTGGGTTTTCAATTTGTCTATTTTTTAAAAGTAAAAAATTACTGGAGTAGGTGTTCTTGTATTGAATCAGCTTTCCACCCTTGCATTGGACATTATATGATTATTTTTTAATTCACAATTGTGGTCTACTTGGTAGAATTTGCTTTTTTTTTTTTAAAGTGATTTTGGTCTGTAACACTGTTTGTGTGTGGTATACACATGATAATGGCACCCCACTCCAGTCCTCTTGCCTGGAAAATCCCATGGACAGAGGCCTGGTGGGCTGCAGTCCATGGGGTCGCAACTGAGCGACTTCACTTTCACTTTTCACTTTCATGCATTGGAGAAGGAAATGGCAACCCACTCCAGTGTTCTTGCCTGGAGAATCCCAGGGATGGCGGAGCCTGGTGGGCTGCCGTCTCTGGGGTTGCACGACTGAAGCGACTTAGCAGCATACACATGATACTGTCATGGTCTGACTTGGTATCAGGATTGTGGTAATGCTATAAAAGAATTGTGAGTCTTTTAATCATTTTGTTGATTTGGGAAATGTTTAAACAAGAAAAAAAATTCTCTTCAGCTTAGTTTTATTAGAATGAATATAAAATGACCTGAGTCAGGAAAAAAAAAGAAATATGTCTGGTGTTTTTTTAGAGATGGGTCTTTAACAACAATCATCTCAGTTTTTTTTATGGTCATTCTCCTATATAGGCTTTCTGTCTCTTCTGCCTCTTGGTAATTTCTCTTTAAGAAAATCATTTTTAGGATGGGGAAAAGAGTATATTTTAGCCCGTGGAGAAGGAACTAATAGATGAGAAGGAATTTATGATAGAAACAGAGGACTAATGTAATTAAGAAGAAAATTTTTTTCTGGAGGAAGGGGTCATGAAGTAAGAATATATTTAGAAGGGTCAGAAAGAAGCAGAAGCATTTATCCTTCAACTTGAGAGAGGCAGGTAAGGTGTGGCCAAAACAGGCTAAATTTAGAGGTGGAGGAAACTGTAATTAAAGGCGAAGAAAGCTAACATTTATTTGTCTATTCTCTGTCAGGCATTTTGCAATGTGTTATGTGGAAATACTCACACTTAATCTTCATACAACTCTATGAAGCAGGTTTTATTCTCTCTATTCTGTAGCTAAGGACACCAACAGGTTCAGTAATTTGCTCAAAGTATCACTTCTGGAAACCGTGAATCTTTTATTCGTGTTTACGCAATATGATTACAGAGCTTTAAGTGAAAACAGTTATTTTTGTTTCCTATGACTGGAATAAAAGACAGAAATGGTATAGACCTAATAGAAACAGAATATATTAAAAAGAGGTGGCAAGAATACACGGAAGAACTATACAAAAAAAGATCTTTGACCCAGATAATCACAATGGCGTGATCACCAACCTAGAGCCGAACATCGTGGAATGCCAAGTCAAGTGGGTCTTAGGAAGCATCACTACGAACAAAGCTAGTGGAGGTGATGGAATTCCAGTGGAGCTGTTTCAAATCCTGAAAGATGACACTGTGACAGTGCTGCACTCAATCTGCCGGCAAATTTGAAAAATTCAGCAGTGGCCACAGGCCTGGAAAAGGTCAGTTTTCATTCCAGTCCCAAAGAAAGGCAATGCAAAAGAATGCTCAGACTACCACACAATTGCACTCATCTCACACGCTAGCAGAGTAATGCTCAAAATTCTCCAAGCCAGGCTACAACAGTACGTGAACTTTGAACTTCCAGATGTTCAAACTGGATTTAGAAAAGGCAGAGGAACCAGAGATCTAATTGCCAACATCAGCTGGATCATCAAAAAAGCAAAAGAGTTGCAGAAAAACATCTACTTCTGCTTTATTGACTATGCCAAAGTCTTTGACTGTGTGGATCAAAACAAACTGTGGAGAATTCAGAAAGAGATGGGAATACCAGACCACCTGACCTGCCTCTTGAGAAATCTGTATGCAGGTCAGGAAGCAACGGTTAAAACTGGACATGGAACAACAGACTGGTTCCAAATAGGGTAAGGAGTACATCAAGGCTGTAAATTGTCACCCTGCTTATTTAACTTATATGCAGAGTACATCATGAGAAATGCTGGGTTGGATGAAGAACAAACTGGAATCAAGATTGCCAGAGAAATATCAATAACCTCAGATATGCAAATGATATCCCACTTATGGCAGAAAGTGAAGAAGAACTAAAGAGGCTCTTGATGAAAGTGAAAGAGGAGAGTGAAAAAGTTGGCTTAATACTCAACATTCAGAAAACTAAGATCAAGTCATCTGGTCCCATTACTTCATGACAAATAGATGGGGAAACAGTGACAGACTTTATTTTGGGGGGCTCCAAAATCACTGCAGGTGGTGACTGTAGCCATGAAATTAAAATATGCTTGGTCCTTGGAAGAAAAGTTATGACCAACTTAGACAGCATATTAAAAAGCAGAGACATTACTTTGCCAACAAAGGTCCGTCTAGTCAAAGCTATGGTTTTTCCAGTGGTCATGTATGGATGTGAGAGATGGACTGTAAGGAAAGCTGAACGCTGAAGAATTGATGCTTTTGAACTGTGGTGTTGGAGAAGACTCTTGAGAGTCCCTTGGACTGCAAGGAGATCCAACCATTCTATCCTAAAGGAAATCAGTCCTGAATATTCATTGGAAGGACTGATGCTGAAGCTGAAACTCCAATACTTTGGCCACCTGATAGGAAGAGCTGACTCATTGGAAAAGACCCTGATCCTGGGAAAGATTGAAGGCAGGAGGAGAAGGGGATAACAGAGGATGAGATAGTTGGATGGCATCACAAACCCAATGGATATGAGTTTGAGTAAACTCTGGGAGTTGGTGATGGACAGGGAGGCCTGGTGTGCTGCAGTCCATAGGGTCCCAAAGAGTCGGACACGACTGAGCGACTGAACTGATGACTGGGTAGAACACATGTACTGTTAGGCATATCTGCTGTATTTGTGTATATTTGTACATATGGTCACAACTGCCAATAGATTTTCTGTGTATCTAAATATGCAAATATATAAGATTAGGTATGGGGTTATATGATTCATGTGAACAAATGGTACAGCTAGAGATTTACCTAGAAGGAGCCCTCTCCAGGGTAATAGCAATGATGATAATAACTTCATTTATTGAGGAATTATGTATTGTCTAATTGCTGACAATTTATATTTTTTATATTTTGACTCTCACCACAATCATAAAAGTGAGTAAAGTGATCACTAGTTTTATAGATGAGCTTATTAAAGCCTCAGGAATTTCAGAAACTTGCCTGGTATCACAATGGTTCTGACTAAGCAGGCAATCAAACCTAACTTTAAAGAACTGTATTTCTCTATCTACCAGACACATCTTCATTTTGGATTTTCATTTATTATCTCTCAGAATTATGTAAGTTGCTTTTTTCTGTTCACAGAAGCCCCTCCAATGATACTACTGACTTTCCAGATTCAGCTATGTGAATCTTTGATGGTTGGAGGACTTTTCTTTATGACTCTGCTAGATAGTTTTTCTTGGCCTAAGGTAGTCTGTTTGAAAAATCAAAATAAAATTAAACAGACCCTAATTCTTACTCCACTGAAATGGCATGCACAGGGAGTACGTTTACAAAATGTTTGTTGATGATGTTTGTGACCCTCCAGATAAGGCATGCCTAACTCAACAGGACTCAAGAAATGATACACCTGTTTGTTTGTACAAAAATGAAAATCGATGCACTTTTTAAAAATCCCGTGGCCATCTGACTGGTGATTTTTCTACTTGGTAAAATTAATCAATGTCAACTTTGGACAATTCATATTTCAAGGAACTTCAAAGACATTTGCCATGATCATACACAGTCACTTACTTACTCCCTTTTTCTTTTTCACTTTTACTTTTATGCCTCTGTGCCCACAGCATGTGAAAGCATTGAAAGAAAATAAGAATCTTAGACTCATAAACATACCTGCTTACCATCTGGCAGGCATCCCAGCAGTCTGGTGATCTCCTTAGTTATCCAGCAGATAGTAGAAAAACAAGAGCCCTGTGAAGATTTCACATGTTGCCATATCCCTGCCAGATGGTGATTTGTAAAACATGGACAAATTGCACTGGCTCCACTTTCCCTCCGACAATCACAACAGAAACACTGTAGCAATTGTGTTTCATTTGAAAGCAACTCCTATTAAATAACTTTTAAGGCATAAACATCTGAAGTTGATTGGGATAAAATGTAGTGTCATCTCCAAAGAGCTAGTCCATTACAAACTTGCTGCTCTGTGCACTGCCACTTCCAGCGTGCATGCTCAGTCATGTCCTACTCTTTGCGACCCCACGGGCTGTAGCCTGCCAGGCTCCTCTGGTATTTTTCCATGCAAGAATACTGGAGTGGGTTGCCATTTCCTTCTCTAGCTACTTCTAGGATTTTCCCTAAAAAAAAAAAATCTATATAGGGTTGGGAAATGTCAACATCATGGGACATTTGATTACTACCTACTGATTCTTTGCCACAACAGGATGTTTTTCTAGCATCTAATGATGGGCTACAGGGCTAAAAACTTGTATTGACAGATTTGCCATTTGGGGCAACTACCTCACATTGAAATGCGAAGAACTGAATATGGGTAGAAGCAGGGAATTCTACTCTCTGTGTTAATGAAACAGTAAGTAGTTTTAAAATAATATTTTCTCACTGTTTCATTTGTTCTTGTGGCTGCCTACACAATACTCAAATCACTGGTGAGTTCAGATGAAAAATGTCAAACAAGCGGTTTAGTCCTGGGTAAACAAACTTGTAGTTTGTGGTTCTAACTTTTTCAACAAGTTCTGGTCTCAAAGCGTACTTGGCCAGAGAAGGATATCGTTTCAACTTTTTCAGTGATTGAGAAGTCCACCTGGATCTAGCAGACAAAAACTTTTCTGATATTGAGAGAAAATGATAGAAGATAACCAACCCTTCTTCCCTACTGCAGTAGTGAAATTTGCTTCCTTGTTTCTCTGCTCTGGATAGAGTGTACTGGTCGTTTTGTCCTGATGATATGGATGCAGTTAACTTTTTTTTTTTCCTTTTTCAGTGGGAGCTTTATTAAGATATATTTAAATACCAATTATCCATTTAAAGCATACAATTTGGTTGTTTTAGTATATTCATAGAGTTGGGAAAACATCATCAATTTTCAAACATTTTCATCACCCCAGGAAGAAATCCCAAATTTGTTAACAGCCATTCCACATTTATCCCCAAACTCCACAGCTGCATGCAACCACTAATTTACTTTCTCTGTAGAGTTGCTTGTTCTGGACATTTAAATTAGATGGGATCATATATGATCTTTTGTGACTGATCTCTTTCAATTAGCATGTTTTTAAGTTTCACCCATGCTGTGTGTCAATATTTCATCCTTTTTACTGCCAAGTAATATTTCCTTGTATGGATATACCACATTTTATGTATCCATTTATCATCTGATAGACATCGGAGTTGTGTCTACTCTTTGTGAAAATGTAGTTATGCACATTTGAGTACAAGTTTCTGTGTGAATATATTTTATTTTTCTTGGGTTTATATACCTAGTAGTGGAGTTGCTGTGTTAGTTGGTAACTATATTTTTAACCATTTAAAGAGTACAAGGACTGTTTCTGTTTGTAACTTCTTAATCCTTACAGGCCAGGAATGTAGTTAGACTGTAGACCCACTGAATGTCTGTAAAATCTAGTATTTCAATTCCTATTTCAGACTAGTAAATGAACATGGATTTCAGAATTAGGCAAACCTAGATTTTAACCCCAGTCTCACCATTCACAAACTCTATGATACTGGGCATATGACCTAATATCTTTTAAATTTCATTCCATCGTCTGTGAAATAAGGATAATAATACCAATTTTGCCTGCAGTTTGTGTGCATTGAATGTGATGATATATCGAAAGCAACTAGCACAGTCCTAATTACACATCAACTTTCCAATAAATGTTATTTTCTTTTGTTTTTATGCTCTTGAGTACCTAAGATGTAGGAATCGACTTAAGGAAAAACTTTGGGGTTGATTCAGGTGTTCAGGTGCATGTCTTCTTGTCTGAATTATAGACTACTTGGAGGGAGCAATCACATTTTTATGTTTATTATTTAGGACTGTATTTAGAATTTAATAATCAGAAAATCAGGAAAAAAATGAATGTATTCAAAACACTGCTGTAAATTTTAAGAACTCGGTGTTAAAAGTGAGACTTTATTGCAACACTTATGCAGTTGTGTCTACAACATTTTAGTACTGGGGGGCTTATTCTACAGGTAGACCATCTCATAAGGAATTGAAATAAGAAGGAAGGATGATTCTGAGGATTCTTTTTGTGTTTTTACTGAAATATATTTGATTGGCATATATATAACATTGGATAAAGTGTAAGGTAATCTGAGGGCCTCCCAGGTGGCACTAGTGGTAAAGAACCTGTCTGCCAATGAAGAAGACAGAAGAGACTCTGATTTGATCCTTGGGTCAGGAAGATCCCCTGGAGGAGGGCGTGGCAACCCACTCCAGTATTCTTGCTGGGAAAATCCCATGGACAGCGAGCCTGGTGGGCTACAATCCAAGGGTCACAAAGAATCAGACATGACTGAAGCGACTTCGCAAGCACACAAGGGATACTGAGCAATCATTTCTAGTTAAAGTTTCAAAGTGAGACCTTTCCATAAGGACCTTTCAGATAATTTATGATTTTCAAACACCAGGCCTTTGGCTGACCCAGAATTGGGATGTCCAATTAGTTCCGTAGAAATGGAACTTCCTAAGGAAGGTATTGTAAGTCATAAACATCTAAAGTCTTTAAGATGTCTTCAGGGCTGTCTCCTTGACTTCAGCATAAACCTTGCTTAGAGCGCACAGGATGATATGAGTATTGAAAGGTCATGAGCAAAGGGGATTTCATCCTCTTTCCCAAGATTGAAATACCCAATGGGAGATGATTTTCTGCATGCAAAATCTGGCCTTATATTATGTCACTTAAATCCTTTTTGCTTCATTTAAATCCATTTCCATTAAATCCATTTTCATGAGTCCAAGATATTATTAAATCGCATGACAATCTGTTAAAAGAGCAGGAAAATGTTTATCTAGATTAGCAGGCTTTCTCCATATCCCCTAGTCTTTTAAACTATCCCAGAAAGGTGCAGTGAGGCATCAATGGTTGACCAGTGAAACTGACTTGTTTCCTTTTGCCAGCCTTTGGGGGTCAATTGTGCTGACCCCTTGAAGCTTTAGAAGTATTTGAAGAAGCCAAGAAAGTTTTATTCACGCTTCTAAAGAGAGGTGGGGAGAAGAAGGAAAGGAAAAGTGTAAATGGGCTGGGAGATGGGGCTCCGGTTTATTAATACTATTGTTTATAATTATACTTGGACACATTTTTAAACCTTTTTTTATGGCTTCAATCTCTTAAGTTTAGGTAAACTTTTTAAGTTTACCCTTTTAAGATAATAAATTTAACTTTGTTAATTATATGTATTATCACATATCTCATATTTTTGTGTCAAAACAGACTATTTGAATTCTAATAATTCCAATCTGCATTATTAAAACACACTACTGGACTGATATCACAGATATTAATAAACTTTCCAGGTGGCTCAGTGGTAAAGAACCTGCCTGCCAATGCAGGAGACATAGGTTTGATCCTTGGGTCGGGAAGATCCCCTGGAGGAGGAAATGGCAACCCACTCCAGTATTCTTGCCTGGAGAATACCATGGATGGAGGAACCTGGCAGGCTACAGTCCCTGGGGTCACAAAGACTCGGACATGACTGAGCATGCTTGCTAGACTGAACACTTCTCACAGACAACTCATGCTTTCTTTTAAAATGAAATTTGAATTTCAAGCCTAGATTACTTCATAGTGTCATTTTAAATCGATAACATCTGGAAGGGGTGGGGAGGGGAGGGGAGGGGAGTTTCCCTTTCAGCTCTTAGATTGTGTTTCAAGCCCACCAGAAAATTTGGACTGCTGCAAATTTAATTTTTGCATCACTGCCGTTTTTTTTTTTTTTTTCCTTAAATTCTCTCCTCGCACACTCCTTCCCTCTGATTATAGTCTCCTCCCCTGCTCTTAAATGTGTCTATTACCCTCAGGCTTTGACCTTGGGCAGACTGTGAGCACAAAGTCATGTTATTTAGAGTGAAGTAACACCAGTAGTCAGGAAGGAACAATGTAGTTCAAGCCAGATAAAATAAATCTCTCATTTCCTGTCAAGGGGCTGAGCCAAAAGCAATGATGAGAGACAGAGGGGGCAAACCGCGCAACTCGAAACACAGACGCTGGGGAAAGGCAAGACCACAGGCCTGCTTTGAATGCAGACAACAAAACCCAAACGAGTCAGAGTGACAGGAGAAGCCAGAGAGCTCCGGAGTAAACCAAAACACCGAAAACAGGGGAATCTCGGCGACTCCCTGCCGTCCGGAAAGACGTATTTGAATTGTTTGAGTAGAGAGGAGACCGAGACATTGAGGGATTCCCCTGCACCCACTGGGAGTTTCATAAACTTTGAAACACACCTGTGGAGCTGCCACTTTTGACTCAGACAGCTTTAGAATGTAAGCCAGACAGCATCTATCTCTGAGTCACTGTGGGCTGCATATTAAATATGCAAATAGCCACAGGAAGGAGCTCTGGCACTCAAAAGACTGACATCGAGGTGATCACTGTCCCCATCTTTAAGAACTTTGTCTTCTGAATGACTGCTCATTTACTAAACTAACACTTACGGAGTGGCTGCTAGGTACAGGTGCTGTTTAAAGTTATTTCAGATATTCCTCTAATCCTTAAAACAAGCCAAAGAGGAGGCACCGTTTTCCTCTTTTTTTATAATTGAGAAGCCTGAGGCACCGAGAGGGGAAGGGACTACTTGGGTCTCGTGGTGTGTGAGGCATAGAGCCTTGATATGAAACCCGGCCCTGCAGATCCAGAGGCCACTCCCTTAATTATGCTGCTTTGCTGGATACATGGCCATACTCTACTAGCATGACATTTTACGTACCTTAGTCGTTTGCAAGCCCTGCTCAGATTCTTTTGAAATCCCCTTTGTTTCAGGAGCACAGTGTTCATGTCTGAATGCTCCTGTCAGATCCAAAAGAGATATAAAAATAAGTGAGAGTGTGCTACATTCATTAACTAAGATGTGTGTGCATACTTAGATGCTCAATCGTGTCTGACTCTTTGCACCCCATGGACTGTAGCCTGCCAGGCTCCTCTGTCCATGGATTCTCCAAGCAAGAGTACTGGAGTGGGTTGCCATTCCCTTCACCCAGGCAATTTCCCAGACCCAGGGATGGAACCTGAGTCTCCTGCATTACAGGCAGATTCTTTACTGTCTGAGCCATCGGGAAACCCACTAGCTGTGCAGAGTATTTCACTTTTTGTCTGAAGCTCTTCCAAGATGTTAAGGGACTGAGAATTTGTTCATTCATCCATTGGTTGCTTCAGCAAATGCTCATTGTTGAGTGCTCACTACACGTTACACACCCTGATGGCTGACACAGAGTCAATCAAGGATGCGTTTTAGATCCAATGTGGAATAGGATATACTGTGTAAGGGGGCTTCCCGGGTGGTGCTAGTGGTAAAGAACCCACCCGCCAATGCAGGAGACTAAGAGATGAGGGTTTGATCCCTGGCTTGGGAAGATTCCCTGGAGGAAGGCATGGCAACCCACTCCTGTATCTTGCTGGGGAATCCCATGGACAGAGGAGCCTGGCAGACTACAGTCCATAGGGTTGCAGAGAGTCAGACATGACTGAAGTGACTTAGCACCCACACGCATACTGTGTGAGGAATCCTACACAGATACAGCAAAATTCTTAAAGATGACTCCTAGTTTATATTTGGAGATAGGGTTTTTTTTAGGATGAAATATCATTTAACCTTTTGAATCAAACATTTAGAAACTCATGTAGAGATAGGAGCATTCTTTAAGAGACTCTGTCCACTTAGTGCCAAATAACAATGGACGTGAATACTTTAGAAAAAGCATGCCTCATTGTGAGAATGTTTCTAAGACTTAATTTGTAGTCTTCCGTAATCCTCCTTGCACCTCTTAGACTAGAGAAGGTAGCAGCATTTTGGATCTAACCATACACTGTGCCTAATTCTCTTGTGGCACATAACATATTATTCTACACTTAGGTGCAATAGCATATTTACCTGCTAAACTAAGCTTCCTGAGTGGGGTATTGCATTCTTCATCTTTGTGTTCTACTGCCTGTTGTAGGATCTGGAATATAAAACTTACTCGATATATGACTTTTAAATTAATGGATAAATACATTTTGTATATACACATAAATCAGAGACATGCACACACCTTTCCATGTGTAATATTATGCAAATCGTGGATGGTTCAAGACAAATTGTGCTATTAAAGGCAATGAGTATTCCTTTTATAAAATAATAACCATAATAATATAATAGATAATTTATTTGAATGTTTGCTATAGAAAGCCTAATAAGATGTGCTTCTATGTATTTAGTATGGGCTATTTAATTTAATCCTTACCCTAATTTTATGAAGCATGTACATGCTTTGTTTTAAGGTCCAATGGAAAATGAGGGCATTTCCCTGGAGAAGCCCATGTACTGCAGCAAGAGCGTAGCCCAAGCTTGCTGCAACTAGAGAAAGCCCACTGTATTACAGACAGATTGTTTACCGTCTGAGTTAACAGGGAAGCCCAGAGAAAGCCCGCATATAGCAACAAAGTCCCAGCACAGCCAAAAATAGTTTAAAAAGTTTTTAATGCAACATAACTGATGGACTTTTTACTTTAAGTATTATATAATTAAATATATTCTGTTATTATTACTAATGCAAAAGACTCAGGGAAATAAAAACATGTTAATCTCCCTCCCTTTCTAAGAAATAATAAAGTAGTCCCAGTTCAGGAGGTTGATATATATATATATATATTTTTTTTTTTAGAAATTCCATAAAATTTCCAGGTCCTCAGAAAAGAGAAGTAATGTAACTTAGGGAAAGGTTTTGTTTGGGTGATATGTGATTGTATGAGGAAACTTGTGCATTGTTAAGATATGTAAGCCACAGAGATACGCCATAATAGACTAAGAAAACCCTTGCTTGAACCCCTGGAGAAATTCAGTAAGAAAATTGTATCAGACCAGTCAGACACATGTGGGTGGAGAAGATTGTTCTAGCTCTATCATGCTTAAATTTGAATGAGAAAGATCCCTTTGATAGAGTTTGAATTTTGTTTGTTGAATTGTGTTTGTTGCATGTTTAGTAATCTGTCCCTGTATGACAGAACACAAACTATTTTAACAAAATGAGAAAACTAATTCAGGAGTTCAGACATTTTGTTTCCTGATGCCCATAATACATGCACATACAGGTACCCTATAAATACGGACTAGTCTTTTGCTTTCTGATATTTATTGACCTTTTACCTCTCTGCTTTGTCATCTGTTGACAGAAAATGGGACTTTTGCTTAATCTAACCCAGGATGTTTCCTTTAAACAAAACAATTACTTCCTTTCGACAGGAAATTTATGAACCAGAAAGTCTGTGTAGACAATTCATCTCTTCTTTAGGTACTTTGCAACACAGTGTGAACCTAAGGTCGGCTCAGGCTCTGGTGGGGAATAATATCAATTATTTTTATGAATCAAAATGCCCCAACTTAGGCTATCTGTTCCCATCTCTCCTCTGCTAATATTCATAGTTAGGGTATGACAATTAAACACTGGTAAATCATAGATAACACATTCTTGGAGAACCGTCTTTGCTGAAGGGATTGTGTGCTTCACAAAAGCAGAAAAATGAAATCATCGAGAAACAAGGAATGACAGACACTAGTACTGATTGTAGTGTAACCATGTGTAAAAACTGAAACTCAGGAACTATTCTCAGTATGGACAGGAAATGGTAACGAAAATACATATCTGTTGGTGGATTTCTTTACCTTTCCTCAGGAAGAAACAACCCATGAAATCAAGTATAGTGATCCAAACAGATAAAAGGAGATCTATTTTATGCAACATACAACTAAACTGTGGAATTCATTGCTGCTGTCACTGAAGCAAATGGCTTACTTTAGTTTTTAAAAAGGGGTCAATCATTTTTATGAACATGGAGAGCCCTGTGATTACATTATCTTGAGCAACTTTAAGAAAGTCCAGTCAATCACACTTAAGGTCAGATCAATAGCTTGGTCAGGAAAAAATATTTCCATATTTTGTTCATACAGCATACTTGTTTGTATAGCACACTTGCGGGCTTTACTGGTGGCCTAGTGGTAAAGAATCCGCCTATGACTGGGGAGACTCGGGTTGATCCCTGGATCATCCCCTGGAGAATAGCAACCCTTTCCAATAGTCTTGCCTGGAGAATTCCATGGACAGAGGAGCCTGGCAGCTACACTCCATGGGGTTACAAAAAGAGTCAGACACAACTTAGCAACTAAACAGCAACAAAAAAATAGTACACAATATATTATTGATTTCTAGATTCTGTTTTTGGCCAATGTTCATGACAGGTTCTAGATTAGGTTAAAAATTGTACAAAATGTTTTGTCAGTTTTAACTGCTTTATTGCTGCCTTGTATATGTGATACTATAAAGGTATGTATTGATATTATTGTGCAGAAATTAATGCATAATTATTAGAACTAATAATACTAAGGCTTCCTAAAGTTGTATTCTTTTTTTATATATGTGTCTTTTAGTCCTTTATTTTTGTGATAAAAATCTGATGTTAATCCAGTTCTACATTAATTTTTTTCTGATATTTGAAGACATATTAAAAAGGGTTAAATGTAGTATTGCTTAATCACTTGGAAATAAGGTAAAAGTGGTCAGTACTGTGTCTTGTGCATGGCAGTTGTTAAACAACTTTAATGATTAATTTGGGGCTTTAACAAAAGGACTTAGTATTACTTAATGTGTACTTAATGTTTATTTTTAAATGCAGTTTAAAATAACAGTTACACTTATTAATAACCAATGCATTAAATAAAAGACATCTCACCCAAATTTGTTAGTTTGCCATTTGTCACAAGAACATTCTCAAATTTAGAGGTGGTGTTTTGAAAAATTACTGATTATTTCTTTATAGTCAGATCAAATATTGTTATCTAAAGATGTATCTAATTTTCACTTAGGCATTTTGATGTTTCCTGAGCATGGGGAGCAATTTTTTATTTCATCTGTGTTTTAATTTTTACAAGGCTCTTGCAATATTCTGTTCAACATTAGGCTCCCCTTATGTGAACAGTCTGGAAAGTAATTTTTTTTTTTCTTGCAGTTATAAATTCACAAGAGAAGCCCAACTTTGATAAAGAGATAAAATGAATGGTTTAAGGACTTTAACATATGTGGTTATGGTATTCTATTATACATATATAGTCTTTAATCAAAGGAACTCCGAATACTTTAATGTCCTCATAAAATTCATTTTATAACTGACAGTATTTCTTAAGCCCCAGATTGATTCCTCTCTCTGTCTTCTCAATCCAAGAACTTGTCATTTTCCTTGCACATGGTATCACTAGTAAGCAGTTTTCTGGAGCTTGTAACAGTATTCTCAACTTGACAAACATGTTTAATGTTTATAATAAAGGGACTGAAGGTATACATATATCCAAGATAAACTTACTTAGTAAGTTCCCGAGTATTCAGTGAGCCTTATGACAAACAAAGTTCTCCTATAGGGTTCAGAAAACAGAGAAACTCTCCTCCTTGGCCCCTACAACCGTCAAAACTAACCTTCAGGATTGTTCACTCTGGTGTCGCTGGTCTCTTTATAGAAAACTGCTGCTGCTGCTGCTGCTAAGTTGCTTCAGTCGTGTCCAACTCTGTGCGACCCCATAGACGGCAGCCGTTTTCCTAAATGTTGAGATTTTCTACTTTAAGAAATATTAGTGTATTTTGATTACTGATGAGGGGGGATATTCTTTAATTTAGACCTATACTTAATTAAAGTATGCTCGGGATTCTTCACAAAGGTTTTTCCCCTAATCACAAGATAATCCAAACGTTCAAAGGAATTTTAAATAAGCATTGCAGACATTTATCTCAAGGAAATATATAATATTTGTGGGGCAACATCAAATTTTTATGCTTTTCAATAATCAGAGAAAAATCGTGCAGATTTTGAGCAATCCAAGTGCATGTCTTGTGACAGTGTAATAGCAATAGTGCTACAATTGCTTTCTTCCTACCATGAGTGAGTATTTACTAGGGATTTATGTTGGTAGATTTGTGATGTTTTTCACTTGACAAAGTTTCATCACAAGCCATTTTATAGTTTAGGAAGTGAAAACTCAGAGTTGTAAAAGTAACATGTCCATGGTCATAGAGTGAGAAAGTTAGGACTATCAACTCTAATTTCTATTCATTTGTCTAAGTGCTAAAGAAGTGATATTTAGAACTATTTTTTTCTATGTGCTGGTCTTTTGAATTTATCTCAAAATATTTCCATAATTCTGCATTAAACACTACTGTATGCTCACCACAGTTCTAGGTTTCATATATACATGACTCAGAAATCATGTTACATCTTCTTGGGAAAATAATGCTAACATAATTGAACCAAGACAAGCCTGTGTGAGCACCTCGGTATGAATTTAATTTTTATTTTTTAAAAATTGATACGTATATCTTGTTTCCGTAGTAAGATTAAAATCAGCAAAGTTAGGAAATAAGTGTTCACTTCTATTGTATCTGCATAGATAGGCTTGCTATGGGACCTTGACACTTCCGACTGGACACAATAGGTGATTGATAAAAGTTTCTTGATTAAATGAATAGCTTTTCCTTCAGTAAGTTTTTAATTCAATATGTTTAATACATTATCCTTCTTATATTTCTGTCCTTAGAAACATATGAGAGAGTTCAAAGGAGTAGGGGAAATTAATATGTATATATTGTAGGATTTGGATAAAATTTTCACTGATATGAAAATGCTGAGATTCTTCTATCATCATTATACCTAGAAAAATATTTTACCATTTTTGTAACCATTTGAGCTTTAACTACTTTAAGTATATATGATTTGCCTTTTATTATTAAATATGAACCATATTAGATTTGTTAATATACAGGCGAGCCCTATTAGAATTGACTTTTATAGTTGCAGTGTTTCAGAAGGTTTTTTTTGGTTTGTTTCTATAATCAATGAACTCGAGAATAGCCCCTTGCATCTAACTCATCTCCGTATTATCTATCCAGTGTTGACTTTAGTGAGACCTTGAACAGTCACCACTACACAATATGCTTTAAAGTTTTAAAAGCTATTTGTTTTGGCTTGTTTTAGTCTAGCAATTGAGAAATTATTTAGTCATAGCTGATCTTACTTACACACAGGAAAAACCATCAAATCATCATCTCTTTTTGAATCTCTATGTTTTTTCGGAAGGCTTCATTACTTCTGGGGATATAAGTGAGTCATATGTGTTGGGAAAGCTCACAGTTTCCATGATTGCTCACATTTTTTGACTTTAATATTTACCATTAAAAATGACATTTTATTCTGCCAGGAATATGGGAAAGGGGGTCGATCTCCAGAAGTCTCTTTCCTAGTAAAACTGATTGGATAAGACTATGCAATAAATAGGTGTTCTTGTTTTCATTCTGATGCTAAGGATCAGAAGAAAATGTAAGAAGTAAACTAGTTGTTAAAAGCAGTGATCAGCGTGAGAATAATAATTTATAATTTTTAATTGAAAAGTCCATATAAAAATCATAGAGAACTCTGCAGCTGACTTGAGGCTGATGTGCTCCAAATCTGTAAACCGGACTGAGGCACTGTAAACATCGATGAAAGTGTATTACAGCTTGGAAAGAAGACTCAGAAATAACAGATCAGCTGATGTCCATTCATTTTCTATCATATACTGCTCAAGAGTGAATAGTACAGTATTAAAATATTGAATTATTTTCAGTTGAACTTCAAACCTAAAATATGTAACTTCTTGTCATAGGTAGTAGATAAAAAACATCTTCTTAATCTTCCTTTACCTGAATTATGTTGGGCTTTACCTGGACCTCTTTGTCCTCCTTTGCAAAAATGCAAAGCAAAGTGGGGGTTGAAGTTCCCATTATGTCAACAGGTCTCAAGAATGTGGCAATGTCTGGTTGTGTAACTAATTTGTTTTACAAAAGGAAGAGCCCTCCTTAGGATTTTTGGAGCTAACGCTGAAACTCCCCAAACCTCATCACACGTCACAGGACTGTGGCGAAATACTGTTCTCTGGGTCACTGGGAATCACAACAGAGCGATTCCCTCTTGACCCCTGGCTTCTAGAGTTGGCCTTGTCACAGCTCCAGAAGGTAATGGGAAAGCCCAGACTTGACAGTGCAATGAATATGCACGACCACTGCTTCCCTGGGTCTCTGCTACTGACAGAGCTTCCTGGGAATTCAAGGCACATGCTTTGCTCTGAAGAAACCTCCACACATTCACATGGTTTCTGGCTGAAAGGTTTATTTGGTGACTCATTTACATTTATGTCCTCTGTTAATTTTGGTAGGGTATTATCTTTGTTTCTAGCAACTATATGATGAAAGGTCTCTAAACATGAAGAAAATATACAGGATAGTTTTGTCAGATTTTAAATCTCCATTTCTACTCTTTTCCCCTTTTGGATCTCTTTTTAGGGAAAGGGGAGTGAGTGGTTTCAGAAAGCATCTTTAAAGTATTTACAGCATCCTGCATAACTCTTTATGGGTTTAGCTGTCAAGTTTGGCTACTGCTTTTATCACTACTCTGTGTAACAATTTGCAGTAGACCTAGTAACACTAGCATTAAATGTACATCATAGCATGCAGTGCCACTAAAATGGAGAAGTAGTGTTGGAAACTGCTAGACAGACACCAATTAGTCTCTATTTTGAGGAAATATTTTAGTGAAAGTGAATAAATAATTCTTGTAACTATAGATATGTACAAATGCACATTTATGAGATGTAACATCTTTTCATAAAATTTTATATTTAACTTTGGAATAGAAATACGTTTGACTGGAATATTTTGAACTTTTTCAGTTAAATATCACTTAAATGATATATTTCATCATATACTTCTCACTGCATTTTTTATTTGCCAGCCTCCTTGACTCTCCCCCAGTATAACTCTGATCGTAGACTGAAGCATTTTAAGTCAACATCGGGACAAGGTAGCTGTCTCTTTTTCTTAGCTCATTTAGCTCTTTTAGCTGTAGTTGATTCACAGCAAGTTTATATCCAGATTCACAGAATTATTGATTAAAGTCATGAAATATCATTACCATCGATACATGGGAGCTCGTCTTGTACCATCAATGACAATGCTAAGAAACAGACTTCAAAATGGTTAATTTCAAGGTATCAACCTATCCGCTTTATCAGGATTCACTCTTTTCACTATCTGTATATCCGCTCTATGTATGTGTATATATGTTATTTATTGGAATTGTCTTAAGTGCATACTTGAATAGCTCACAAGGGTCAAAGAGAGTTCAAATGATAGAAAAATGGTTTGTTATTTTCTCCCTCCTCCACCCCCCCATCACTAATACTAACTGATGAAGAGTGCAAGGCAGAGTCCTTCAATTTAAAGAGACAACCTTGTTCATTCGGAGGGTGAGAATGCCATTTTTGTGAAATACTGTAAATAGTAATTCACAAGAGGGTGACTTTTTTATTGCTTTTACATTGATAACATGCCTTGTGAAGACTTACAGTTATTCTGCTGAATTTAAGAGAGATAAGAATGGAATGTGTGTGTTAATTTAAACATCTGTACATACAATGAAAGAATCCTTTATTATGCAGGAAATCAGATCCTTTCATGTGTTTAGCAATATCGAATAACTTTTAAAGTTGTTATCCAATATGTGCATACTTTATTCCTTTATTCAGGTTTTCCTTCCACTCTGCCTTCCTGAAATATTGAGAAAAGGGCCCTGATCGTAATATAAATCCCTGAATCTACAGTTTATAAAAGTGAATTTAAATCTCATCTAGAAGCAGTATCACTAGCCATAGCAGCATCCAGCTGCAGAGCAAACCACAAGAACTGAGCGCTGATGTCGACCAAAATAAAGGTGCAGCTTGCTGTGTATTCAGTTTGTATACAGCCTATTATTCAGCTTGATGAAAAATAACGGCCACATGTACAGGTTGCTGGTGAACATAAAAATCACATACTGATTCACTCCTCAAGAGAAGTACCTTAGCAATCTCAGTTGGCTACCTTGCACATTAACCCTGTATACCTTCATGATATTTTTTTTGGTAAGGTACAGTAGAAGCATTTGAGAATTGGAATGCGAAAAGCTGTTAAGCAAATGTAGTGTTGGAATGTTTAATGGCATTAATTATCATTTATACATGGACCTACTCCTTCTGAAGGCCCAGAAGGCAGTGAGTCACTGGGTTGTCATTAACTGTCATTATTGCTAGTCAAGTCAACTTCCTATTCATAAAAATAAAGAAAAAAAATAATGGTGAAAACATGTCATTCTATAATACAGTATTTGTGTTGCTAACTATCTTATTCCCTATTCTGTTGGCATTTGGAAATTAGCGGGATCTCAATATTTTTATCATTACAATTAAAGCTTTAAAAAAAATCTCTCTGTATATGTGTGTATAATTTTTTCCTTTCCTTGAGGTTCTCCTTGTATGGGGTGGGGGGAAACACCTTACAAAAGATCTGTAGAGGAGTTTTGTTTTTGTTTTAAATTGATCATCTCTGAGGGACAGAGATCAATTTGGAAGGATAACTACCTAGAGATGGCCAGTTCAGGGCAAAACTTTCTCCAGTCTGAGAATTTGGCACTGTGCAATTAACCATTCATATTTTGTAATGAATGAGGGGCAAACAGTAGGACAAATAGTTGTAGAAGTTTAAGTTTCATAATGTTAAAATATGTGCAATTATACATAGTGAGGGAGATGCTTTTCTTTCTTTCATTAGGAAATTATTTATACATAAGGGCCAGTGAGTTGAAGGACTATGATTTATTTTTTTGACCTAATATGGTTATTACATTTTATTTATGGTCACTATTCCTGGATGTGATATCATTTACTTTTGGTTTCTGACAAAAGAAGGAAAAATATCCCCGTAGTTTTCTTCTCTGCTGTTTCTTTGTTGCTTTATTTCTTTGTTTTAGGGTTGCTGCTTGGTTTGATTTATACATTGTGCTAGCTTCAAATGATCCATCAGGAAAGCTGATTTTTATTTCTGATCTTGAATTTTTCTTTGTAAACGTTTATTTGTAACTGTTGTTTTAGGGGTTCGTATGTGGACTGTGTGTACTAGGAGTATACGACAGGCTGAAATGTAAACTGCGGTTGTTATCATTGGTTAGTATTTACTGAGTAACTGCATATTCTAAGTCCAGAGTTGGTGAAAGTAAAAAGTAGATGGCATTAGGATAAGATATAGGTACAAGTTGCCAAAAGTAATTATATTAAGTCTTCGACCCTCGGAGTCACTTAGAATCTTCTCACAACGGCCAGTTCTGCCATCATGTAGTATTTATTGAGAAGTCACAGTTTGCGAGGTACAGAAAGAAGCACTGGAAGGAGAGAACCATGATTTCAGACAGAAATGTAAAACAGGATTCGGGAGACTTTGAGCTTACATCGTCAGGAGACGCTGGGGTTTAGCATTCTGTTTCATGTGGAGACCCGCAGTTAATATGGTCCTTGTTGAAACTTAAAACAGCTCTATTAGGAGCTTGATTGAGAAGTGGGGGAAGAAGGCTAGAGTAAACAAAAGTGTGCATTTTCAAGACAGCCTAATTGTATACAGTACATTTGCTTCCGCAGTTCCTTCTAATCCATCGAATAGTGAAAACACACGAGTTTGTTCTATTAAAGTAGATAAAATTGTTAGGTAAGTAGAATACGTAGACCAGAAGGAGGAATGGCATCTGTGTAACAATTCCCTATTGTTCAGAGTATCACAGAAGTACTGTTGCCTGCCTGTCTCATTCAATCAACTTGGGGAAAATGCTGCTTTGGAGAAAAGGGAGAAGGAAACTCTGGAAGTATTTGCTTACACCTTTTTTCAAAAATTCCTCCGGAGTGGTGGTGATGAGCGTCCCAGGAGCAAGGGAGAATGTGGGTTTGTGAAGTGGAAGAGTTATTGGCTTCCCCTCACCCCCATTCCTGTCTTTTACTTTGGTCCTGCCCAGGAAAACTGCACGGCAGTCGGAACTAATTGTAACTCACTCAGGAAAGTCTTCATTAGCACCACCACACATGGTTACCAGATGTGCCGAAAGGCAAGGCCAGGGAGACCAGGGCTGAGACATCCAGGGAGAAGAGAGAAACAAGTAGCTTCATTGGAAAACTTAATAATCTGCCTTTTGTTTCCAAGTGCATTGTGTTAGAGAAATTGGAGAGAAGGGAGTTTGGAAAGATGAAATGCCTCCTTATTCACTCATTCTCTGGAAGCTCAATGGAATTTTTTTGTCTTCTTCCAAAGATCAAAACTTTCTGTGACCATCAGTGGATTGGGAATGTTTTACTTTCTCTGTCAGAAATGAAAAGTACCTGGATTATCAAAGGAGTCATGTTTTTCTCATGGCTGAGATTGATACTTCTAAATTGGGGGTCTTTGAATAGAGAGACTTATAAAAATGTAAATGACATGTAAACTCTACTGTGTTCAGATTGCAATTCCAACTGAGAGTTATTGAAAACAGGCGAACAAGGTTCTTCTCACCTATTCCTAACCTTAATCCAAGTCAGGCATGGAATGAAAGTGTGAAAGTATAAGTCACTCAGTCATATCCAACTCTTTCCTATCCCATGGAATTATCCAGGCCAGAATACTGGAGTGGGTAGTCTTTCCCTTCTCCAGGGGATCTTTCCAACCCAGGGATCAAACCCAGGTCTCCTGCATTGCAGGCTGATTCTTTGCCAGCTGAACCACAAGGGAAGCCCAAGAATACTGGAGTGGGTAACCTATTCCTTCTCCAACGGTTCTCCCGACCCAGGGATCAAACCAGTCTTCTGCGTTGCAGGAGGATTCTTTACCAACTGAGCTATCAGTGAGTGTGGCATTATGTCTTCTTTCAAACAAATTGTGCTACTTTTGGCAGTAAAAAGTACTGATTAAAGACCCTGAGATTAAATATTTTATTTGCAGTACTTACGGATAAGTTCCCTGGAAATTTGGATTTATTCCTACTCACTGTATGTTCCACAGGAGGTTAAATGTGATCACAGAATTTCTGTTTCTGAAAATGTATTCACCATCTTCTGACTTAACTGCATACCTCTGTCTATAGACATAAGTTATTCTGGAAAGCCAGTAAGAACACTCCTATCTAGATGAAACCTCTGGTTCTCAAAATGGAACCTTTTTCACTGCAGGAAATGATGACATTAAAAAAAATGACACAGTAATTTGGATTCTCATAAAAACATAGCAACTTTGTTATTTATTTATTCAGCGCCTGGACTGGCATATTTTTCAAAAAGTTCACTTTGCAGTGATACTGGAGTTTCAAAGTAATTTTTAAAATTAGATATCAAAAATCTTGAATTAATGATTTGTAAAAATCTTGAATTCTACAACTGAAAATGTCAAGACTGCCTAGGTATTTTACTAGCAGTTTTAGGACAGCACCTTTTTGGATGATGCTCAATTTACACTTCCATTTCTAACACTGCAGTAGAATCATACAACTGGTCTTGTAAGAACATGGCTTAATTTCATTGTTAGATAAATGACTAAGTGGTTATTAACCTGTTGGGGGTCATGGAACCATTTGAAATTTTGATGAAATCTATGGACCTTCTTCTCACAAATGTATTTTACACAGACTTTTAATGTAATTTAAGACAACAGCAACCTCAAGTGTTATTCTAAGAATTAAATGTAGAGACTTTCCTGGCAGTCCAGTAGTTGGGACTTTGCCTTCCAATGTGGGGAGTGCAAGTTCCATCCTAGGGTTCCACATGCCTTGCAGCCAAAACAAAACAAAAAACATAGAACAGAAACAATATTGTAACAAATTCAATAAAAACTTAAAAAAATAATTAAATGTATTGATATATATAGTGAGTGAGGTTGGAACCAAACCTCGCAGATATGAAGTGCTGCACTGATGCCATGTTTGAGCTATCAATGTTCTTCTTTAATTAAATAGAGTGATCTAAAAATACCTTATGAAAAAGGATATTGAAAATTAATTGTCCTCCTATTTAAAAATTTATCTTTAAACTACTATATTTCAAAATTTTAGAGCTTCTTTCCTAACTCTTCTTCATTCAGGAACTTAAAAAAGCATAAGAAGTTAGGAAAGAAATAATATTAGAAGACAATGATCAACATTTAATCCATACAAATGCAAAAATATCAACCCAATTAAAGAAGTATTCACTGTTCAGGCAAAGCTAAGGCAAAATGAAGTTGTATCTAAAAATAAAAATGTTGGGTAAGTTTTGGCTCTTGATAAATATTTCATTGAGTACATTTAAATTAACTGTGGTATAAACTGATGAGGAGATCTCTCAGTTTTAAAGTAATTATTAACAGTTGCTAAGCGATATAGAAAATAGACAACAATGTAAATTTGCTATTAAAAATGTCATCATTGTGTGGGAGAAACTACTTTTTACAATTTCTTGCTATGTTTCTATATAGGAGAATATGATATCATTATTATTTCTCATAAATATAAAGGTTATTTATTTTTAAAATAAATTTGCTTAGCTTCTAAATAGCACCAGCTTATTTGTTGACTTAGGTCCTTAACATTCTTGTGTTTGGGTAAAATGTCTTTTTTCTTTATTGTTTTTAGAAACAAGTAGAAAGTATATTTTAAATTAACTAAATAATATTAAATAGATGTTTACTGCTAATTAGTGTATGGTTTGAATTGTAATTATGTCATCCAAAGGGACTTTATAAATATAGTCTAGTTAAAGCGTGATTCAATCTTCAATGATTCACAGAGGCATACATTCATTATTATTCATTTAGTGCTCTCTGATTTGAGCTCTAAATGTAATCCAAGAAAAGATGGAGGGATTTTACTTTTATTGTCATGATTTAATATAGCAGGTCCCTCAGTTATCATCCTGTACTAATCCAGGGATTGTTACAACTTCTTAGAGTCTGTTATTTGATTTTTAAATCAGTCTGTTTATCATACTAGCAGAGCAGCATGTAAATTCAAGAGGTTAGAGGAAGATAACCCATCTCATTACAAGACAATAAGCATATATTTTTCTACTGTCCAAATTTTAGTTTAACTTTGCTCTTGGATATATTACTATGTTAAAAGTCTTAACCATGGTTTCTATTCATCTAAATTATAAAGAAACTACCAACTTCATGTATACAACAAACTTTGTTAAGTCCTAAGTCCATGTTGTGTGACAGGCATTGTGCTAAGTGCTCTGAATAGGATACAATTATGATCTGCCCTGAGAGATCTTACAGACTAGAATAAAACACTAAAATACTGAAAAAGTACTATTTATTATGAAACTGTTGACTTTTACAAAAGTTTTTTTTCAGATTTATCTATTTAGTTATTATTACTATGTTTTGGCTGTGGTCAGTCTTTGTTGTGAGAGGGCTTTCTCTAGCTGCAGCGAGCTGGGACTCTCCTCTCTTGCTGTGTGTGGGCTTCTCATTGTGGTGGCTTCTCTTGTTGCAGAGCACAGGCTCTAGGCATTCAGGCTTCAGTAGTTGCAGGATGTGGACTCCGTAGTTGTGGCACATAGGCTTTCTTGCTCTGTGTCATGTGGGATCTTCCCGAACCAGGGATCAAGCTGGTGTCCCTTGCATTGCAAGGTGGATTCTTCAATCCTGAACCACGAGGGAAGCTCCCAAAGTTTCAACTGCACAGAGTGCTCAAGAGAAAAGGCAGCCAGAGAAACCCATCTCACTCCCAAATCCTCGAAGTCATAGAACAGCATTTTCCAAAGCTCAGAACGGAGAGAAAGAACAGTGAAATCAAGGAACTGCAAGGTGAGAAACATGGAAGAGCAGAGAGATCTGTGAACAAGCAGTTAATAGGGACCAGCCTGGGGAGGCCCTTGCAAGCTTGTTTAAAACTGCTGGACTTTTCTTAGACTTGTGGTGGTGATGGAAACTTTGATGTGATTGGATTTGCATTTTTACTAGATGAGTTTAGGTGTAAGGTCGAAGATATATTGGAGGGGAACAAGACTAGAGACAGAGAGATAGGAATAGCCTATGATAATGATCTAGAGAGAGATCACAGTAACT
Organism: Oryx dammah; assembly: GCF_014754425.2. NCBI lineage: Eukaryota > Metazoa > Chordata > Mammalia > Artiodactyla > Bovidae > Oryx > Oryx dammah. Next base: position 32,731,056 of record NW_024070213.1, on the reverse strand, counting down.
TAAAAGCAGAGCCAATTTCTAATATTGGGGGACTTGAGGGGAAGAAGGAAACTTTGGTGGAAGAGTGGGCACATAAAGAGGGGGTTTCCATATGAGGACCTCTGTATGTCCTAGTCTTGCTTTCACATTGCCATCCTTAGGACTTTTCATCTTGGTCTTAAAAAATACCATGTTATACTACCTTCAGAGGACCACTTGAATAACCTTTACAGAAAGAACACTGCTTTTGGAAATCATGTTGAAGGGAAGTTGCTGCTGCTAAGTCACTTCAGTTGTGTCCGACTCGTAGCGACCCCATGGACTGCAGCCCACCAGGTTCCTCTGTCCATGGGATTTTCCAGGCAAGAGTACTGGAGTGGGTTCCCATTGCCTTCTCCATGAAGGCAAGTTATCATTCACCAATTTCTATCTTATCTTATCTTGCTCTTTCCTTATCTTGCTGTGTCTGCTCAAAGTAGAGTTATAGAGGACAATAGAGTCAGACTTGAGAGATATTTAGGAGGACAGATTAATGTGACATAATCTTTTGCTGGATGTTGGGGATTATTCCTGAATTTCTAGCTTTGGAGTTTCAGTGAATAGTAGTGTTGTCTAGAAAACACTGAGGAGAAGCAGGAGGAGATAATAAATTTGATTTAATTTTTTTTTCTCTTTTTTAAAATGTAAATTTATTTTAATTGGAGGTTAATTACTTTACAATATTGTATTGGTTTTGCCATACATCAACATGAATCCGCCACAGGTATACACGTGTTCCCTATCCTGAACCCCCCTCCCTCCTCCCTCCCCATACCACCCCTCTGGGTCATCTCAGTGCACCAGCCCCAAGTTCTTAATATACATACTAAATGATAGTATGTTGAACCGTTATTCATCCAGTAGCAGTTTTTCCCTTGACTGTCACTTTTATTTTTGTTAAGTGGTTGGGCAGCTGGCCGTTTTCAGCACATTGTACTGGATTAGTGAGAAAAGGGCTATCTGAACTCTCTGACCATACCTCGAAAATGAAAAAGACAATGGGGCACCACATGATTTAAACCTGCCTTATGAGATTATTTTATTTATTTATTTTTAAAATTTTTATTTTTTTTAATTTTTATTTTTACTTTATTTTGCTTTATAATACTGTATTGGTTTTGCCATACATTGACATGAATCCACCACAGGTGTACATGAGTTCCCAATCCCGATCCCCTCTCCCAACTCCCACCCCATATCATCTCTCTGGATCATCCCCGTGCACCAGCCCCAAGCATCCTGTATCCTGTATTGAATGTAGACTGGCGATTTGTTTCTTACATGATAGGATACATGTTTCAGTGCCATTCTCCCAAATCATCCCACCCTCCCCCTCTCTCTCAGAGTCCAAAAGTCCATTCTATACATCTGTCTCTTTTGCTGTCTCACATACAAGGTTATCATTACCATCTTTCTAAATTCCATATATATGTGTCAGTATACTGTATTGGTGTTTTTCCTTCTGGCTTACTTCACTCTGTATGATCAGCTCCAGTTTCATCCATCTCATTAGAACTGATTCAAATGTATTCTTTTTAATGGCTCAGTAATACTCCATTGTGTATATGTACCACAGCTTTCTTATCCATTCATCTGCTGATGGACATCTAGGTTGCTTCCATGTCCTGGCTATTATAAACAGTGCTGCAATGAACATTGGGGTACACGTGTCTCTTTCAATTCTGGTTTCCTTGGTGTGTATGCCCAGCAGTGGGATTGCTGGGTCATAAGGCAGTTCTATTTGCAATTTTTTAAGGAATCTCCACACTGTTCTCCATAGTGGCTGTACTAGTTTGCATTCCCACCAACAGTGTAAGAGGGTTTCCTTTTCTCTACACCCTCTCCAGCATTTATTGCTTGCAGACTTTTGGATTGCAGCCATTCTAACTCGTGTGAAATGGTACCTCATTGTGGTCTTGATTTGCATTTCTCTGATAATGAGTGATGTTGAGCATCTTTTCATGTGTTGGAGGCAAGAATATACAATGGAGTAAAGACAATCTCTTTAACAAGTGGTGCTGGGAAAACTGGTCAACCACTTGTAAAAGAATGAAACTAGATCACTTTCTAACATCACACACAAAAATAAACTCAAAATGGATTAAAGATCTAAACGTAAGACCAGAAACTATAAAACTCCTAGAGGAAAACATAGGCAAAACACTCTCTGACATAAATCACAGCAGGATCCTCTATGATCCACCTCCCAGAATACTGGAAATAAAAGCAAAAATAAACAAATGGGATCTAATTAAAATTAAAAGCTTCTGCACAACAAAGGAAACTATAAGCAAGGTGAAAAGACAGCCTTCTGAATGGGAGAAAATAATAGCAAATGAAACAGCTGACAAACAACTAATCTCAAAAATATACAAACACCTTATGCAGCTCAATTCCAGAAAAATGATTTAATTTTTAAAAATTATTTATTTATTGGCTGCACAGTATATGGGGTCTTAATTCCCCTACCAGGGATCAAACCTGCACCCCCTGCATTGGAAGCATGGTATCTTAACCACTGGACAGCCTGGGAAGTTCCTAAATTTAATTTTAAACTTGCTGAACTTGAGATGCCTACAAGACATCCACGTCAAGATGTGTACGAGTAGAATATGGTAGTCTGGATTCAAGAGAGCAGATTTGAGGGTTCTTTTCACATAGATGGTGCTCAAAAGTATAAGAGTAAATAATACATCAGGGGCTTCCTTGGTAAGTCAGTGGTAAAGAATCCATCTGCCAGTGTAGGTGTTATGGGTTTGATCCCTGGGTGAGGAAGATCCCTTGGAGGAGGAAATGGCCACCCACTTCAGTATTCTTTTTTTTTTTTTAATTTATTTATTTTTAATTGAAGGATAATTGCTTTACAATATTGTGTTGGTTTCTGCCATGTATCAGCATGAAACAGCCTTAGATATACATATGTCCCCTCCCTCTTGAACCTCCTTCTTACCCCCCTAATCCCACCCCTCTATGTTGTTACAGAGCACCAGTCTGAGCTCCCTGAGTCATAGAGAAACTTACCACTGGCTATCTATTTTACACATAGTAATGTATATGTTTCCATGCTACTCTCTCCATTCACCCCCACCTTCCCCTCTTGTGTCCACAAGTTTGTTCTCTTTGTCTGAAACTCCATTCCTGCCTTGCAAATAGGTTCATCAGTACCAGACATTTCTTCAGAAAGGACATATAGATGAGTAATAAACACACAAAAAGATGCTCAACATCTCTCATTATTCAGTTCAGTCAGTTCAGTTCAGTTGCTCAGTTGTGTCTGACTCTTTGTGACCCCATGAATCGCAGCACGCCAGGCCTTCCTGTCCATCACCAACTCCCAGAGTTCACTCAAACTCACGTCCATCGAGTCAGTGATGCCATCCAGCCATCTCATCCTCTGTCATCCCCTTCTCCTCCTGCCCCCAATCCCTCCCAGCATCAGAGTCTTTTCCAATGAGTCAACTCTTCACGTGAAGTGGCCAAAGTACTGGAGTGTCAGCTTGAGCATCATTCCTTCCAAAGAACACCCAGGGCTGATCTCCTTTAGAATGGACTGGTTGGATCTCCTTGCAGTCCAAGGGACTCTCAAGAGTCTTCTCCAACACTCTCATTATTAGAGAAATGCAAATCAAAACTACATGAGATATTACCTCACATGGGTCAAAATGGCTATCATCAAAAAATAAATGCTGGAGAGGGTGTGGAGAAAAGGAACCCTTTGCACCGTTCAGTTCAGTTCAGTTCAGTTCAGTTCAGTTCAGTTGCTCAGTCATGTCCAACTCTTTGTGACCCCATGAACCACAGCACCCCAGGCCTCCCTGTCCATCACCAACTCCCAGAGTTCACGCAAACTCATGTCCATTGAGTCGATGGTGCAATCCAACCATCTCATCCTCTGCTGTCCCCTTCTCCTCTTGCCTTCAATCTTTCCCAGCATCAGGGTCTTTTCAAATGAGTCTTCAACATCAGTCCTTCCAATGAACACCCAGGACTGATCTGCTTTAGGATGGATTGGTTGGATCTCCTTGTAGTCCAAGGGACTCTCAAGAGTCTTCTCCAGTACCACAGTTCAAAAGCATCAGTTCTTTGGTGCTCAGCTTTCTTTATAGTCCATTGGTGGGATGTAAATTGATACAGTCACTATGGAGAGCAGTATGGAGATTCCTTAAAAAACTAGGAATTAAACTATCATATGACCCAACAATCCCAGTACTGGGCATATACCCTGAGGAAACCATAACTGAAAAAAACACATGTAACTCAGTGTTGACTGTAGCACTGTTTACAATAGCTAGGACAGGGAAGGAACCTAGATGTCCATCTACAGATGAATGGTAAAGAAGCTGTGGTACATACATACAATTGAATATTACTCAGACATAAAAAGGAACACATTTGAGTCAGTTCTAATGAGGTGGATTAACCTAGAATCTATTATACAGAGTGAAGTAAGTCAGAATGAAAAAGACCAAATATTGTATATTAATGCATATATATGGAGTGCACTCCAGTATTGCTTGGGAAATCCATGGACAGAGGACCTTGGAAAGCTATAGTCCATGGGTTTACAGAAGAGTTGGACATGACTTAGTGACTAAGAAGGCAGCCTAGTATAATATCATGAGGAATTTCCAGTTCTAAGGGTCTGGAATCTCAGAAGCCAGTGAGACATTGTTTTGAGGAAATAAGAGTATTTAGCTGTAATAGATGTACTAGGGAATTAAGCAAGTGAAGGAATATGTGAATCAGCATCTGCTAGTTTTATAAATGTGAATGAAGAGTTTTAGTAGACTCAGGAAATTTTGAAAATTTTTTTTCAAAAATTTTGTGCTCAGAAAAATTCATGTTAAGCAGAGACTATAACTGTACCAATATGATATGAAGCTTTGTGGGTTCACCTGGCTTTCAAATTCACTTTTAAAAGTTTACCTATGTATAAATCTTTCTTAAATGCTTCTTTACCTCTGTAGTGTAGGGTTTTATATTTATATTCGCAATCTCTGCAAAGTCCTTTGGGATGGCGATATACTACTCTCCCCTTGGTGGCTTTCTCTTCTAGAGAGTGGATGAGATTACATTAACTCTGTTGCAGATGTACAGTGAAAGACTTTAATGAAATCTTTGTATGCAGTTTAACAGCCATAGCTGAAGGTAACAGCTCCTCTATAGTCAAGGCTTCACCAGTTCTAGCCATAGCACTAACGGGGATTTCCCTAGCCACTAGTTCCCTGGTAGCTCAGATAGCAAAGAATCTGCCTACAATGTGGGAGACTTGGGCTTGATCCCTGGGTTGGAAAGATCTCCCGGAGAAAGGAATGGCTACCCACTCCAGTATTCTTGCCTTCCCCCGGAGAAAGGAATGGCTACCCACTCCAGTATTCTTGCCTGGGGCATTCCATGGACAGAGGAGCCTGGCAGGCTACAGTCCATGGGATCGCAAAGAGTTGGACATGACTGAGCAACTATCACCAGCCACTAGTTAATTATAATTGATGATTTTTTAAAAATATATATTTTTCTCTGAGATAAGAAACATTTTATACTCAGAACATCTAATACAGAGTTGGAGGAATTCTTTGCATGTTAAAATTATATTATCTTCTATAGTCCAGGAAGTATCATTGGAACCTTCAGTCCCATGATTACCCTGTCAAAATCATTTCCTTTAGGAAACAACTGCCAAGGCTAACTTCAGTTTTCCTTTGCTTTTTTGTTTCCTGCTTTGTTTACCATAATTATCATGAGGCACTTTTCTTTTTACAATTTTTTAAGTAAGACTGTAAGCCTATAGCTATGTTGAATCTGGTTATTACAAAAAAAGTTAAGCCATCTTATTGGATCTATTCAGATTCTAAGATTCTATTTACATATGATAATCCAGTCTATTAAAGGGATGTGGATTAGAAAGAAAATCTGGTCTCCAGGAGCTAATTGTTTAGTATACAGAGTTTCTATGATTTTTATTATAGTCCTTCTAATCATAATATTCACCTTAGTGAGAGCCAACTCAGTTTTCTGATTTATTTGAGAAGAAAATTGGGTGGCCACAAATGAATATTGTTATTTATTCCATGGAATGTTTTTTTTTTTTTTTTTCTTCCCAGAAATTACAGTCACTGGTATTTTTTTAAGTGTGCTATTTTATTTTGTGAATAATTTTGAAAGTTTCTTTTGGTATTTTACCATCTCCCACTTGTTTATTAGCTGTCAGCTAATTTGAGGATTTGAAAGGAATATTTTACTCTTCCCTGTAATAAACATTAGGTGCCACTAGATAGAAGTAGAGAGTCTCTACAGCCTGAGAACTCATTCATCTGTGACTATTTGAAGATCAGACAGTCACTCTTCTCTGTATCTAAAATAATATTTTCTTTGAGAAAACTTCTAGCAAATTTATTATGGTAAAAAATAGAAATGGAGGTGTTTAAGCAAGAGAACTAGAGTTGAACTAGCATATTTCAGTGCTTTTTCTCTGGATTGGATTCTATTTACTGCTTATGTAACCTTCAGACCTTTTGTACGAGTTTAGTAAAATCGATTAGAGGCACATTGAGACACATTGAGCTTACCATGGTCTCAGTTTCCCAGCTGCCTCACTGTTTGGGTCACAGTCTGTATATAGTGTATGCTCAGTCACTCAGTCGTGTCTGACTCTTTGTAACCCTATGGAATCTAGCCTGCCAGGCTCCTTTGTCAATGGGATTCTCCAGGCAAGAATACTGGAGTGGGTTGCCAATTCTTCCTCTAGAGGATCTTTCCCATCCAGGGATGGAACCCATGTCTCTTGCACTGGCAGGCGGAGTCTTTACCACTGAGCTACCTGGGAAGTTCAGTACAGTTTGTGAGTATTCCATTTCTCATTCGAATATTATCCTTTAAGTACAAAGGTTCATTGTCTCCAAGTTTGCTAAGATCCCTTTTAAGAGCTTTCTGTTTTTTTTTAATTTTTTTTTTTTTTTTAATATTTTATACCCTAAAAAAGACAGTTAACCTTTAAAAAATATTTTCCACAGGTTTCTTTCTTTCTTTCTTTTTTTTTTTTTGGCCCTGTTGCTTGGGAGATCTTTAGTTCCCCAGTCAGGGATCAAACCCAGGCCCTCAGCAATGGAAGCAAGGAGTACTAAGCACTGGACTGCTAGGGAATTAATTACCTCCACAGTTTTTTTTTACATGATTAATAAAGAATGTATTTTTAGTTACTGCAAATTTAAAATTTAGTAAATGGAGGGATTTTAAGAATCACATTTTAAATATACATATAAGTTACCATGTTAAGAGAGATAATTTCTGGAATTCCCTATTTGATAGAGAAATTCTGTGTAGGCTATTAATATTAATCTACTTTGCTCAGTGAAAATCTAAGTGTTTAAAATTAGGCTTTATAATCTTTTCTTAATTAGGTCAAATGAAATTCTGAACACTCAGAGTTAGAAACTGGGTATGTTATGCAGGGAGATGAAGGGTTATAGTATTTTATGATGCATTCTGTCTGACCCTAACACATTATGGACCCCTTCCACTTGTTTTTTTGGCAGCATCTGTGAGTATAATAATTTGGAATTAATGTTTGAAAATTATTATACATATTTAGAAATATATGAAATACAGTCAAATTTAGTCAACTTGTTTTGAAGCAACGTATTCATCTTGAGCAAATGCCTATGAATTCTCATATTTTCTGAATTCTGATGGTTATTTTTAAGTTATACTACTTACATTTCATAACTGTCATATAGCAGTTATTTAGGAGGTTAAATCTAAATCAGTTTGGTTTGGTTAATGTGTATGATACAGTACAATGTTGATGAAATTACATTGTCTTAATATAAAATTAACTTGATATTTTGCTGGGTGAATGAGATATACTTTATAATATATCAAAAGAAATTGTAACCAAATAGATCTTTACAATGTATAAAATAGAAGAGTACCATCTTAGAAAGCATAATTAACTCATTGTAACCATTATATTTCATTTCAGTTATATTCCAAAATGCTGAAGTAATGTATTTCTTTGTATTCTAATAACTTAGTAAAATTAAAGAATATTCTCATAGTACTTATCTTAATCTAAATTTGCTTCTGACATGAAGGGAATCTGGCTAAATGCTTATTATAAGGTCACAGTATTTTAAGAAAAGCATATCAGAATGTTAAAACCTAACACTCTGGAGTCCAGAAACGTGGGTTTACCATTTACTCATGTAAGCCCAGGGTAATTTAAATATTACCCTAAATCACAATTTCCTTAGATAATGAAAACACCTTGAGGACAGGGATTAAATCTATTTTATCCTGGTGGCTCAGATGGTAAAGAATCCACCTGCAATGCAGGAGACCTGTTTTGATCTCTGGATCCAGAAGATCCCCTCAAGAAGGAAATGGCAACCCACTCCAGTTTTCTTGCCTGTGAAATCTCATGGACAGAGAAGCCTGGAGGGTTACAGACCATGGCGTCATGAAGAGTCAGACAAGACTAAGCAGCTAAGCACCTTCACTGTTGTATTCACAGTGCCTGGCACATAGCAAACACTCAATAAATACTGAATGAATTAACGAATGGATACCTGTACCTCATGACTCTTGTAAAGATTCAGTTAAAAATAAAGAGTTAAAATTTTTTAAATAGGTAAATAAATACACGTGTATGTATAGATGAGTGTTGTTTCATCGCTAAGTCGTGTCTTGAATCTTTTGTGACTGCCCGGACTGTAGCCCACCAGGCTCTTCTGTCCATGGGATTTCACAGGCAAGAATACTGAAGTGGGTTGCCATTTCCTTCTCCAGGGATCTTCCTGACCCAGGGATCGAACCCCTGCATCTCCTGCTTGGCAGGCGGATTCTTTACTACTGAGCCACCAGGAAAGCCCTTAGCAGAGTATATTTAATTGCTCAACTAACAGAAGTTATATCATGATTCTTCTATGTCAACTCTAAGGATAAGTATTTTAAATAACCCCAAATGGAGGAATGTTTTTTGCCTATGTCAAAATTAAGTACAAGAAGCGATCAGAATTAGCAATTAATTTGGTTGTTTATCTTGTTGAGTATAACTTGAAATAATGTTTACAAACCCTCTAAACCAGTCAACACGTTTTGTACTGAGATAAATTCTCCTCCTCCAAATCAGATGCCGTAAGACTTAAAATGTCTACAAGATAATTGTACATTTTATATCTGGGATTTGGACAGCTTTTCTGGATTTCAGACTAATATGAAAAATTTAACATTCATCCAATTTCTGAGATTTGTCTTAACTATGCAGATCAAGTAATAGTGCTTTTCAGAAAGGAAATGAAGTGGCTTTAAGAGAAACTTGAAGAATAATCCTCAAAAAGCTCTTGATGCAGCTGTTCTATCATGTGTAACAAACATCTGAATTTACTTCCTGAATGTGCTCATTATTTGATAGCTGCATATCACATAAGGAACATAGCTTTCATGAATGTTCCCTGGGAATTATGACTCACAGATATGTTTGTAACTTCTTTATATCCATTAAATTGAAATAGAAAACTTTAGGTTTCATATTTGGGAAGGGGTTAATTTGTCAAAAGCAATGCCATTATACCTTTGGATATCTTACAAGGCAGAAATCATCATTTTCCCTTGAGAAGACATCCAATGCAAACAGTAGCAATCGATTTAAAGAGAGAAGAGTTTGAGTTCTTTACTCATGGTCAGAAGTTTTGTTGAGGGCACCATCTTCCAGTGGGGCAGTGAAGTTAAAAGCCATTCATTCATTCATTCAATCAATGGCATTGAACAAGCATCATATTAAAAGTCTTTTAAATTATTTAATTGAAATTAACTTTCATCAAGGAGTGGTTATCTTTATGAGAAGATCATCCCCTTCAATCAAGCTCCTTGGGCTTAGGCATGGGAGCATGTGTGGAGCTGTGATATCGCCTGAGTCAGCCCTGCTAGTCCTTGAGAGGAAGATGCCATTCTGTTGCACAAAGCATTGTGCTCGGTGCTGGGGAGGGACAACGGTGAATCGCTTTTACCACTAGAGGTTATGTATAGATCTCTAGATCTCATGGGATTCCCTGGTGGCTTGGTGGTAAAGAATCCTCTTTCCATTGCAGGGGATGCAGATTTGATCACTGGGTTGGGAAGTTCCCCTGGAGAAGGAAACGGCAACCCACTCCATTGTTCTTGCCTGGGAACTCCTATGGACAGAGGGGCCTGGAGGGATACAGTCCACAGGGTCGCAAAGAGTAGGACAGGACTTGGTGACTAAACAGCAACAATTAGATCCCAATAGAAGAGTGGGCAAACTGCAATTGCTACCCAGTTCTGACTGTGTCTTGATCACTTCCTCTTAAAAGAATTTCAGACGTTTTGTACTTATTTTTAAGGTGATGGCACAAATCTTGATGTGACCTACAATGTCACTTGTTATGTTTTAGGGTCCACCTACCCCTCCAGACTCAGCTCACACAGTTCTCTGCCTTGCCACCTAAATTCTAGACATGTCCTTTTCAGATCAATTCATGTGTACTCTCTCAGACAGCAGAGTCTCTGCCTCTGTCTTCTCCCTTTCCACCAAATTCAGCTTAAATTCTTACTTCACATCTTAGAAAAATGTGTCAATTTCTCAGGGAATCCTCCCTTAATAGGTTAAAATTTCATTATACCATGTACCTCCTTTGAACATATACTATATTTAATTTTTACATTTACTTAAGCATTTATTTGATTATTTTCCTCACCAGCTTAACAAAGACCATGAGGGCAAAGACAGTGCCTGCTTTTAGTCATTTTATCTCCAGTGCCTGGGACAGTGCCTGACACATAGATACTCAAAAAAATTTTCTCAATGGGTAAAGCAATAAATGAATGAATGAATAACACAATATACAAACAAAAATGCTATATTCTATAAAAAAAAGTTTGGGAGTTTGGAACTCCCAAGGCACTATGGGAGTTCAGAGGAATAAATGAATTTCCCAAATAAATAACATAGGATACTTGAAAGTAACAACTATGGCTGCATTCTGTAAAAGTACAGAGTGAAAATCTTGCCATATCAGATTGGATGATGCAAGCCCTGGCATTCCACAATTACTGAACATCTGTCCTATATCTGGCACTCTATTAGGCACTTCAGTGAACCACTCAGATAAGAATTATACTCCTCATCATTAGTTTATGATTCTGGTGCTGATTCTATCAGTCCAAAAAGTGACCTTGGAATTCTCATTTTAAAAAATCCTCTGAAATTACATTTTTGTCCGTTGGAAGAACTACTTAATTTGCTGGTATTTCATTTGAGGAGCCCTGGACCTTGATTATTATTGGGCAATGGCGTTAGGGTCCTGAGAGGTTACCCTTAGTAACTCTCTGGTGTTGACAGGGTGAAAAGTGTTAAAACTGACATGGAAATCACCACATCTTCAAACCACTTAAACCTGTCTTGCTAATGAAAGTTTGCCATGCCCGGCCTATGTCAGTCCCTAGGCCAATCTGTAGGAGGAAGAAACCCCAAGTGTGGATGAATTCCAGCCCTTCTAGGGAAGGGTTGGGGGTGCCTGGCTGTGTCTCTCAGGGCTCCTGAGGCACTTTGGCTTCTTGTCTTCATCTCATGCAGGGTTTCTAGTCTTTTTGGAGGAGACAGCTGTCTTGATCTTGACCTTTCATTCACTTCCACTTAATAGGTGGTTCTTTTTTTTCCCCTCATCTTTTGATAAATGTCCTGTAGTTCCACAGCCCTGTCCATGCTCTGCCAGTGACGTCACCCCGTGGTGGTTATAGCTCTGTAGCTGCTGGTGAAGACCTTTCTTGGAAAAGGGACCAGGCCCAGTAGGCTCTGTGCCAGCTGTGTCCAGCTTCCTCCATAAACCCACAGTTGCTGGGATGTTCTCTGCAGCGCAGATCACTTCTTCTTTAATCACTGGTAATAATGAAGTTTTTGTCATATTAAAGGGGAAAGAAGAGAAGCGATTGAGAATAGTTTGAGAGGATGACTGTGTTGTCCCTCAGGTCCAGCGACAAGAGGACTACAATGGGTAGCTTTCAGAACTACATATGGTCTTCCTTCCGAGGGAGTTGATTAAGCGACTCCGGATGAAATTGAAATCCTGTGATTTGACCTTTGTCTGGCCTGGGAGGGCTGCAATTCGCATAACAATTTCCTTTTGTTCTTTGTTTGGAGTTATTAATCCAACATGAGCCTCGAATTAATCAGGGGTAGTGCGTAGCTCCATTTCTAATTCACAGCTCCACTGCTTGTGTCTTTTTTAATTAAGGCCGAATGATAGCAAGCCTTAGCTCTGATTGCCACACTGGCTAACCACACATTGAGGGATGAAGAGGCTAAACAGGCAGAAGGAGATTACGTCAAGGTTTCACTAAATTGTTTTCTTCCTTTAAGTAAAGAGCACTGACTGAACCTTGTTAAATCTGGCCTGGGAGAGCTCCTTTTACATGTGTTACTTGTCTTGACTTTGGGATGCGGTGGAGAGAAATTCAAGTTCTTGTTAGTGCCCTCAGGTATAATGACCAAAGGGATTACCCAAGTCACTGTTGCAGTTATAGATTGAAACTCTTCATGGGAGATGGGAGGTTGGTTCATCATGGGGCCCATGTCAGAGAACTTTGACCCTTGGTTGCCTATACATTGGGGCTTCCCTGGTGACTCAGATCGTAAAGAGTCTCCCTGCAATGCAGAAGACCTGGGTTCAATCCCTGAGTTGGGAAGATCCCCACTCCAGTATTCTTGCCTAGAGAACTCCATGGACAGAGGAGCTTGTCAGGCTATAGTCCATGGGGTCACAAAGAGTCCAGCACGACTGAGCAACTAACACTTTCACACTTTCAGGGGTTGATACCTCCGAAGCTCTAAGGACTGTTCAACATTGCTCAGTCAAAACTTTGTAAAATGAATAAATTGTAAATGTGTCTAATGTGACTTAGATTATTCTAGGATTCAGTATCATATGGTTCTGTCTTCTACTTCATTGGAAAGGATGTAATTACTAGAAGGACCTAATTATAGTTTAGCTTTACCAAGTAGGCTTTGCTACAGTGTGGAACCCAGGATGTATCATGTGGAATTTTAGTAATAACTTTTTCCCTTTGGTAAAAGTTATTAACTGCCTCCATTCCTTCAACTGCTTCTCATGTTTTGGAAGGGAAATATGATATATAGATATAGATCAAATGATAAGTAAAATTGAACTCCAATTTACTATGCACCTCCCTGGAAGAAAATGGCTCCTTATAGAAAATCAGCTCTGAGACTCGAAATCATTTAATTAACCACTGTTCCAGTGAACTTAAGATCTCTGTACAACTCCACAGGTAACTTATTCCTCCCTCCAAACGTCTGACTAATCTGGAAGAAACTGACTCTTCATTACGCTAGAGGTCAAGCTTGGGCAGAGGTGTAGAGTGAAGTACATACAACAGCCTAATTGGTGCATGATACTTTCCTTTGTGAGACTCAGGTTTTAGAATAAACAAACAAGCAGAGGGAAGTTCGACCAGGTAGTCTATATAGTTCCTTTCATCTTTAAAACTGTAATTCTGTTTACATATTCCATCAAATCCCAGGTTTGGTCACTTATTTCACTGATCTTTGTTTTGTCTATGAAAATAGTAGGCTTCCACTGGCTAGTTCAGTTCAGTTCAGTTCAGTCGCTCAGTCGTGTCCAACTCTTTGCGATCCCATGAATGGCAGCGCGCCAGGCCTCCCTGTCCATCACTAACTCCCAGAGTTCACTCAAACTCACGTCCATCAAGTCAGTGATGCCATCCAGCCATCTCATCCTCTGTCGTCCCCTTCTCCTCCTGCCCCCAATCCGTCCCAGCATCGGAGTCTTTCCCAATGAGTCAACTCTTTGCATGAGGTGGCCAAAGTACTGGAGTTTCAGCTTGAGCATCATTCCTTCCAAAGAACACCCAGGGCTGATCTCCTTCAGAATGAACTGGTTGGATCTCCTTGCAGTCCAAGGGACTCTCAAGAGTTTTCTCCAACACCACAGTTCAAAAGCATCAATTCTTCGGCGCTCAGCTTTCTTCACAGTCCACGTCTCACATCCATACATGACTACTGGAAAAACCATCGCCTTGACTGCTGCTGCTGCTAAGTCACTTCAGTCGTGTCCGACTCTGTGCGACCCCACAGACGGCAGCCCACCAGGCTCCCCCATCCCTGGAATTCTCCAGGCAAGAACACTGAAGTGGGCTGCCATTTCCTTCTCCAATGCAGGAAAGTAAAAAGTGAAAGTGAAGTTGCTCAGTCGTCTCCGAACCTTAGCGACTCCATGGACTACAGCCCACCAGGCTCCTCCATCCATGGGATTTTCCAGGCAACAGTACTGGAGTGGGGTGCCATTGCCTTCTCCTAGATGGACCTTTGTTGGCAAAGTAATGTCTCTGCTTTTCAATATGCTATCTAGCTAGAGTTGTATGTATATTTTCTACAGAATTAAAGTCTGGGTAATGTTTTAAATTTAAACGTATTATTGTGTTTCAAACTGACTCCCTCTTATGGTTGCACTCAGTGTAACATTGTTTTTGTTGATATGTGACTCCCGCCAGGCTCCTCTGTTCATGAACTGTTCATGGAATCTACAGGCAAAAGTCCCTTTCTCCAGGGGATCTTCCAGGGATTGAACCCAACCTGGGTCCCTTGCATTGCAGGAGAAGCCCATATTGTTCTTATTGATGTGTGAATTAAGAATTACCTGTGAAAAGGGATACAGTAAAGAATAGGATTCAATTTGTAGAGGAAAGGTCACTGAACTGGAAGTTAGGGAACCTTAGGTCAGGTCATAGCTCTGTTCTTACTTGCTGTGTGCCCTAAAGTGTTTATGTCTTATTTCCAACTTAGGCAGAATTAGGAAGAATAAACCCAAGTTTTCTTCCAACTTTGACTTTCTATAATTCTGGTAGTTTTTATTATGATTAGGACTTTGAGTCTGATACATCAGATATATGAGATATATGGAATGTTGTGTTTTTCATTATAGAATATTTTCAGATCTTTATCGATAGATACATAAAAATACAGGTAACATTTCTAAGCAAATGATAAAAAAAAAACAGCAACAAAATTCAGGAAAATGTATTTTCATCTGCATTTTAAAATCTAATTTTTGACTCTTAGAATAACAGGCAGTGAAAGTGACCAATGAGATTGGGCTGGAAATATCTTTGTGAAATAATATAGGAAGATAAACGGAGATGGGGATGTGAAGGGAGGTTTAATAGGATGAGGATGATTTGAGCATGTTTATAGGTTAAGAAGAATGATTTGATAGAACAGAAGATACACTCAAGATGGGGAGAATTGGTGAAGCAAAGTCCCAATGTGAGGTGAGCCAAATGGATTTCAACAGTTGGTGGTGGTGGTAGGGTTTACTTCAAATAGAGGGGAGAAAGTCCCTCCTCTGACCCTGCAGAGACATTGATTAGGTGCATTGCAGAAGTGATGTGTGTATGGATGGGGCAGGTAGTACCTATCTAAGGGAAACGAGGTCATCTGAATGTGGTGTGGTAGTTTGTTAAAGAGAGAGGTAAAGGTTTAAGGCAGCTACAAAAGGGAGTGAGAGGAGGTGAGAAAGGCAACTCAAGGAATCTTGAATGGACTTCAAGCCCAAGTGTATGTGGGGTTCTGGCAAGGGTCTGTGCTGTTGTATAATTTTCTCTGGCTGTGTTCAGCTGCCCTAGGGGGTTGCGGGGTGGGAGGGGTGATGAGTTTCAGAAAAGACAGACTGTATACTTCACTGGGGAAGCTCCTGGGAAAGAGATGCACAGGGGTAGAGGAGTTGATATGCCTTGGTGCATTGATCATATTAATTCCTCAATTTTGAAAGATGAAAACAATTTTTGATAGTTTGAAGAGAGAGAGACAGAGGCTACAGGAAGCTAGATAATGCCTTGAAGTCAAATGTTCTTGTCTCTACACTATATTGTCATTTAATAGTTGAACACGTCCCCTTTTATTGTTGCCATCAAAATTATTGGATTGAGTCATTCAAAGGATTATATGGATGAGAACTTGTAAGGAAACTCAAAAGTAAACCTTAATTTTACTTTATGAGTAAATTTTGAGTAGATTTTACTTATGGTAGATTTTGATTTATGAGTAGATTTTGCTTTATGGTAGAGGTCAAATCCATGGAAAATCTAGAAGCAGAATTTACCATATATTTATGGACACCAATCTTTGGCTCTCAGTACTGTGTCACTGCCTTTTGCTCTTTTCCTCTCTTGGCTGAGATTCAAACAATAATTTTAACCTTTGGCAAAGGCTGGTAGCCCTATGCAAGTCAAGATATTATTGCCACATTTCCAAACTGTGGATGCCAAACTCTTTGGGGTTGTGATACACCCAGATGGTCTTCATTTTTTGCATTTCTGCAAATGTTATTACCAAATACAACAATTTTTCCTCCAAAGTCATTAGAGCCCATTTGGCACCTTCTCTAGTCTGTCCTACTTGTAACCTTTTAATTACTTTGTGAGAGGATCTAGTGGTCTTGTTGTTGCTGAGGGCCAAATGACCAAGGGGTTAATGGTTTTCCTGTCCCTGGCCAATTGGTTTTTAGTCAGTAGTTATTTATGGGAAAGTCCAGGGACCATTAGTTTTCGAGTATGTACAGCTGTACTCTTCACAATTGCTAGTCCATAAGCAAATGTGGACTTACTTTTTGTGTACAATTTTTTTTTCCTCCCTGATTGGTTATGCCATTTATGAATGATTCTTGATGCAAAACATGGCATTGGATTCTATTTTATTATTTGGATTCCATATTTCATAGGATGCTGTCATCTTGATTTAGACAAGGCACAAGAGTACACACGTCCTGCCACTAGTGACAAATTGTTCCTGCGTAGCAAAATATCAAATCTCACCTACCGCGTATTAGCTGTACCAGTCTCCATACATTGGCATAGGTGTTGATGATCCTCATTGTAAGATCAGTGACCGGTTGGCCCTGGTCTTTTTCTGTCTCCTGCTCTGTTCTTTTGGACATAAGGTAGAGATTACTATTAATGGTTCTTTCAGTTTCTAGGAGCTCCTCCCTCTGTGCTGTCTTACTGTGATTTTTTTTTTTTTTTTTCCTGCCCTCATTGAATGGTAGTCTTTGATGTCACACAAGAGAATACTGTTGGCTAACAGTCTGGAGACTGCTTCATTTGAGCTAACCACCACATGAAAACAAATGTGATCCATCATATTTCATTAACTAGCTGTCCTCCTTTTGGTTGCCCTTTTTTGATGTCAGAGTGCATCCTGACAGGAATCAGAAAGATATGTGTGATTAAGAACAGTAATAATGCTTATTGCATTGTATTGTAAATTACCTTCCTGGGCCCTGCTACTTTATCAGCCCCACTGGCATTGGCTCCCGTACATTTTTGACTACTCAGTATATACAGTGTATTAGCGCAATGGAGATCATTATGTGGCCTGTATTTGAGTCATTTTTATTTAAGATGCCAAACAATAAGCTGTTGATTGGGGGAACAAGAGGCGAACAATAATGTTCTGTGTCACATAATACACCACCATTTTCCAGCTTTGCTTTAGAAGGGCCCTCTTTATTGTTTTTGTATAAAAATGGTTCTTAGGAGGAGGAATATTTTGCTGAGGTATGTCATTATTTTGCAAATTTCTATTATCTCATCATGTTGTCTTCATTGTAAATTGCAGCTAATTAGGAACCTAGTTAGAGCCCCAGCTTTGAGGCTGGCTTTTTTGTGAAAAGAGCCCACCGATTACCGCACTACAAGAGAGGAAGGGAGAGAAAAAGGAGATTAATCTGGTTACCTAGGCGACACTCGCTTCCATCTGCGAGGAACAATACATTTTTGTTTCCTTGGCTCAGTTCAGATCTGTTTTGTTTAGATGGAAAAAAAAAGAGAGAGAGAGAAAGAGAGAGAGAAAGAGAGAGAAAGAGAAGGAACCTAGCTGGACAACAATGCTGAATTCTGTCTAGCCCAGGCTTACAGGCTTGATTCCTCTGCAAGTTAGGGGTCTCAGGGGAGTGAGAAGATGAAAGAGATAAGCTCCAAAGTTGTCAAAGGTCATGACCTTGCCACACAAAGCCAGCAGTTTTACCTCTAAATCCCCTTCTCCCAAAAAAGCACTTAATGAAATAATATACTGTGCTTCTCAACACCCCATAGTCTATATTAAGGACTAAGGTCCCACAATTGTGCCTTTAAAAGGAGTCATTTTTAATTTCATACTAAATTATCAGTGACTCTAAGAAGTTACTTATGGGTCCAGTTTTTGTCTCAGCAAGTTAACTTTGACTTTTTAATTTTTTTTCTTTTTTTTCCCAAGTAGCTTTCCCCAAACCTACTTTTTTTTTAAGAGGGGGGGAGGTGTTGACACATAATGTTTAAGTTATGATTTTACTTTCCAGTGACTAAAACAAAATTATGGAGTCAACCCCAGATTGAGACTTATTAAGCAACTTCCAGTTGCTTTTGTTGTATGTCAAACTTCTAAGTCTTTAGAATAGGATGGCCGTTTATTTTGCTCAGGCATCATGTGTGGGTGTTGCCAGACTGTTGGCGGCCTCTTATACAGGCACCAGAAAAAGGGCTGAGAATGGCAAAAAAGTCAAAGAATCAGGCTAAAAGGCTCAGGAATCTCAGGGCTTCTTCAGGAGAACTGGCTAAACCCACAGTCTCTGATGAGCATAATGCTTTCAGCATCATGTTTTCACTGGTTGGTATGCCATCCTGCATAATGAGTAGTTATCCAGGAAGGTTATGTGTGATGACATACAGTTAAAGGAGGCTCCAAGAGAGGAATGTTGGCTTATCTGTGTTTCTAGTCATAAAATGCATTGATTAAATCAGAGCAACTGGCTTATTTTAAAATACCCTGTAGAATCCATGCTCCATGCCTCTGAATGTCTCATCATTCCTCTTTCCAAAATACATTCTTAATAAAAGGAAAATAAATGTTTTCATAAGAACTACAGGTTACTAATGGTACTCAGTTTGCAGTATACACCAATAGGCTTTTCGCTTCAAAGGGGATTACCCATCTCTCTTGTCTTACTTGAAAAGATACTTACCCAAATTATTCTGTATTTATCACTAATCTGGTCATCTAGAGCATCTGTATTCTTTCTTATCCTCATTACAGCATTAGGGCAATTCCAAATGATTCATCTCATATGATTTATAAGGAGTCGTATAAAACTGAAAAAATTTTGAACTCATGCAATCCGAATTCATTCTAATATTAATAAATTTTATAGATAAAAACAAAATCTTCCTTCTTTTCCCAAACTTACCCTCAAAATGATTCTCTGTTTTTTGGCCCTTTGCAGGAAATCAGATAAGCTTTCCAATTTACATGTGTACCGCAACTGAGACAAGATACAAATTAGTTTACTATAGCAAACCTTCAACAAGAGTCTTCTCCCAGTAACTTATTACTGGATAAGGTCAAATGACAACATACTGCATTGTTATTAAAAGCTGGAACCTCATTGTGAAGTTTGTGAAACTAAGGTTACTCTTGGCAATGGCAGAGACTAAATGTGCTGTTGTGTTCTAGAAATCAACTTTGAAACAGACAGATGATATGGTCTCTTGTTATCTGAAAATGAACTTTTTTTTCATTTAAACTGTGAAGCCTTTTTAATCTTTAAAGGGACATGATCTCAATACCTTTTTTTAAATGAAGAATTTTAGTAAGTTACATAGTTATATAGAGAATGAGTTGTGGCAAGGAAGTCAACCCAGCTCAGAATAACTTTCTTTACAGAAAATATTTGCATTCTAAGGATCCCCGGGTCCTTTTTTCATCTGTCTGTAGAATCAGTCCATCCAACCCCTATTCTCAGCTTAGCAGAGTCACATATGGAATTTAATTTCTTTATAAAGGCTTTGATTGATTATATGCTGAGAAGGTAAAGAAATGAAAATGAGAAAACTATTTAGCATGTGCAGAAGCATATTTTTGTTCTTTTGAGATAAAACAGGATTCTTTAACCACAAAATATGTTAATCTAGCATGGGAATGCAATTATCACCAGATGAGATGGCAATAGCTACTTCCTTAGCAGGATGACTGCTGTTAATAGACAGTAAAGAAGGGTGCATTTACCTGGTGGATTTTGGAAGGATTTGGTACTTCTCTAATACCTAAGTGTCTCGTGGCTTCAATCCTGACTTACTGTTGCTTGCTCAAGGCCTTAGGTTCCCCCTCTTAGAAGGTAACTTCTAATATTCTGCCCTGAAAAAGTGGTTCAAAATGGATGCAGAGGAAAGAGTGCCACCTGCTGATTTGTCATCCTAAAGCAATTCTGATTTCCTTGGAGGTTTCTCAGACAAGATCTAGGAAAGCCTGATACTATTTAGGTCAGAAATGACAAGGACGAAGCCTAGAGTGGTGAGGCTATAGGTCTATGAGTTGTCGGGTATATTAAGAATTGAAGGATTGATTGCAAAATATTTTCATTCAGTTCAAAATACTCAATATTGTGGGTCTTAAAACATTCAAAATTCATTTCATCAAGTTTTCACATTTTTCTTCTTACTAGTTACAGGGAAACTTGTGGACAATAAAGAAGTGACTTCTTTGTCTTACGAAATTTCCTTGTCTGGAATTAACTTCTGGACTCTTCTCAGAGTGCGAAACATGTCTAATAAAAGCCACTTTGTGATAGTGGAATTTGTTCTCATGAACATGACTTTTTCTTCATTCTGTTTTGTAAGGAAACATGCTTCTTTCTTGTTGCCTGTGACACTATCAAAGAAGACTGCTTAAAGTAAAATAAAATTAAAAGATGTGTTAACTTGTGCCTAAATGCATTTGCAAATTAAGCTGATAGAAATTCATCATTTCTGTTTTCCCTGCTGAAGTTTGCAATCAGGGAAATTTTATAAGTTTTAAAACAATAATTGATATGTAATTGCTCACAAAATATTGGGAAGTTAGGAGACGTAATCTATGTCTAAGAAAGACATGAATTTCTAGCTGATGAATGCAAATTGAAGTAAGCCCTGGGAAGAATTTTCAATTGAATGTGATTCTGACATCATATAGATCAGTGTACCTTTTTTATTGGCCACATCTGTAGCATTTTGTATCGGTTTGACCACACCTGGTTAATTGATAGGAGAAAACACTGTTTTTCTGAGTTAAATGACAGAGGGAATGGTCCCTAATAATACCCAGCCTTTAAAAATGACACCAAATAAACTATAATTTAAAAAATTGACCAAGATAACTTTTAAAATTATACTTATTTTAAGTATAAATTTAAGTATCAGGGTGGGCTGATGTATGCTTATCCAAAGTGAAACTCATCACATATTGCAGCTTATTTATCCTTAATTGTTACTTGAGGACAGTTACTGTTAACCTGTGCCTCCAGTGTTAAGGTGATTTTATCCCTAATCAACTCAGCCATGAATCATGTTGCAGGCACAGCAAGAAGAATGAGCAACAAAGGAGTTGTTACCACAAAGGAACAACTCTCAACACGGGCCAGAGTCGTCAATAGCTCTTCGTACTCACAAATAGAAGTTGTCCAAAAAAAAAAAATGTATATATATATATATATAGAATCCTTTTCTTTTGGAGAAATAAAAAGACAATAAATGGAAAGAAAAAATAAGAAAATGTAGTCACAAAGCATTTGTTTGTAGTGTTAGCAAAGTGAAACATATTTTCCAATCCTTAAAAAATAGGAAACTGTTATCATGTCATTGATATGAGTGATCATGGTGGCTATTTTTATTTAGGTGAGATGAATCTGCATGTGTGTGTGTACACATACTTGTCGACTTGTACACATATGCAGTATGAGGAACACTGTTTTCTATTTTTTTGTGTTAGTTGCTTAGCCGTGTCTGACTCTTTGTGACCCCATGGACTGTAGCCGGCTAGGCTCTTCTGTCCATAGGATTTCCCAGGCAAGAATAATGGCATGGGTTGCCATTTCCTTTGCCAGGTGATCTTTCCAACCCATGGATCGAACTCAGGTCTCTCACATTGTAGGCAGATTCTTTATCATCTGAGCCACAGAGGAATTTGACTAATTTCTGTAGCTGTTTTGTAAATGAGCAAACCTGCCCATGTATAAATAACTCCACCATATTATAGACTGTATTCTAAATAAAACACTTTATTGTTATATCCTTGTAATGATTTTTCCCACCGATATGTCTTTTGTTTTTAAATGGTAGCTAAATGAGGTGAAGGCTATATATTTGTTGTTGTTTATTTATTTATTTTTTAATACTAATGTATTTATTTGAATCCTCCGGATCTTACTTGTGGCACCTGGAATCGGGATCTTTAGTTGCAGCATTCAACTGCTGCCTTCTTTACCTACATTTTTTTTTTTTCCTTATAGGAATCATACCTCTTGGGATACACTTTAATTTCATCACTGATGGTTACTTCATTCTTGTATTTCTTCCCAAACACATACACATAGTCATTCATTCGCTTTACACATATTAATATTTATTAAGGATTTATTTATTCAGTACCTGTGTGTGCCAGCATTGTTCCAGGGATGTATCTTGGGATACACTGTGTATTAAGGAACAAAACCAACGGAGATCACTGCCCCTGGAGAACCACATTGTAGTAGGGAGAGAGGTGTAAAAGTAATAAGCAGATCTTGACTCTGAAAACTTTGACAAATGTACTGAGTAATAGTAGTTGTTCAGTATGTTTTGAAGTTGTTTTAGTATAAGGAAGTACATGGAAAATAGTTCTATTTCTGCAGTGGTAAACTGCATCCAAAGTATCAACTGCATTTTGATGATTGAATGAAGGTGAGGAAAATTCCAAGTGATGGGGACATACTAGGGATTGGACCATTTCTTCTTTGGAAGAACACTGCTGCTGCCGCTGCTGCCACTGCTGTCGCTTCAGTCGTGTCCGACTCTGTGCAACCCATAGTCGGCAGCCCATCAGGCTCCCCCGTCCCTGGGATTCTCCAGGCCAGAACACTGGAGTGGGTTGCCATTTCCTTCTCCAATGTATGAAAGTGAAAAGTGAAAGTGAAGTCGCTCAGTTGTGTCCGACTCTTCGTGACCCCATGGACTGCAGCCCACCAGGCTCCTCCATCCACGGGATTTTCCAGGCAAGAGTCCTGGAGTGGGGTGCCATTGCCTTCTCCATTGGAAGAACACAAGACCCACAAAATAATTCCTGAAAGAAATACCAACTTTGCTCATTGTTCCTTCTGTAACTCTTCAATGCTTTTATCTTATAAGATGTTTTTAATGGAATATTTTGCTGTTGTTCAGCCAGTCACTCATGTCTGACTCTTTGTGACCCCATGGACTGCAGCATGCCAGGCTTCCCTGTCCTTCACCATCTCCTGGAGCTTGCTCAAACTCAGGTCCATTGAGTCAGTGATGCCATCCTCTCATCCTCTGTCACCCCCTTCTCCTTCTACCTTCAATCTTTCCCAGAGTTACGGTTTTTTTAATGAGTTGGCTCTTCAAAACAAGTGGCCTAATTATTGGAGCTTCGGCTTCAGCATCAGTCCTTCCAATGAATATTCAGTATTGATTTCCTTTAGGATTGATTGGTTTGATCTCCTTGCTGTCCAAGGGACTCTCAAGACTCTTCTCCAACATTACAGTTCAAAGGCATCAATTCTTTGGCACTCAGCCTTCTTTATGGTCCAAATCTTACATCCCTATATGACTACTGGAAAAACCATAGCTTTGACTATGGACCTTTATTGGCAAAGTAATGTTGCTGCTGCTGCTGCTGCTAAATCGCTTCAGTCGTGTCCGACTCTGTGTGACCCCATAGACGGCAGCCCACCAGGCTCCCCTGTCCCTGGGATTCTCCAGGCAAGAACACTGGAGTGGGTTGCCATTTCCTTCTCTAATGCATGAAAGTGAAAAGTGAAAGTGAAGTGGTTCAGTTGTGTCCAACTCTTAGCGATCCCATGGACTGTAGCCTACCAGGCTCCTCTGTCCATGGGATTTTCCAGGCAAGAGTACTGGAGTGGGTTGCCATTGCCTTCTCCGAAAATAATGTTAGGAGAAGTTATTAAGGATGAGTGGGAACACAATACCATTTGACCAAACAAATATTTTGAAACATTCTAAATAAAATAAGATGTGATATCTCTAGCTGATAAAGTTTTAAATTCTAAGACATTTTTGATTACATACATAGGCTATCTTTATTTTGGGGGGCTCCAAAATCACTGCAGATGGTGATTGCAGCCATGAAATTAAAAGATGCTTACTCCTTGGAAGGAAAGTTATGACCAACCTAGACATCATATTAAAAAGCAGAGACATTACTTTGCCAACAAAGGTCCATCTAGTCAAGGCTATGGTTTTTCCAGTGGTCAGGTATGGATGTGAGAGTTGGACTGTGAAGAAAGCTGAGCGCCAAAGAATTGATGCTTTTGAACTGTGGTGTTGGAGAAGACTCTTGAGAGTCCCTTGGACTGCAAGGAGATCCAACCTGTCCATCGTAAAGGAAATCAGTTGTGGATGTTCATTGGAAGGACTGATGTTGAAGCTGAAACTCTAATACTTGGGCCACCTCATGCGAAGAGTTGACTCATTGGAAAAGACACTGATGCTGGGAGGGATTAGGGGCAGGAGGAGAAGGGGACGACAGAGGATGAGATGGCTGGATGGCATCACTAACTCGATGGACATGAGTTTCGGTGAACTCCGGGAGTTGGTGATGGACAGGGAGGCCTGGCATGCTGTGATTCATGGGGTCGCAGAGTCGGACACGACTGAGCAATTCAACTGAACTGATAGGCTGTCTTAATGCTTCTGTTTTCATTTGACTCTCATAAAATCATGGAAGTTTCAAACGGAAGGCTTTACTCTGATCTTATTACTCACTTCTTGGGGTTTAGCATCCCTTTGAAAATCTGCTAAAAAACACAGGACCTGTTCTACAATTTAATATATATACATAAAACAGTGCTCCAGATTTCAAGCAGTTTGTGGGTACCATGAATCCAGTGAGTTGCCCTCGGATTTGACCTAGATCTAGACTAGTCTGTTCAGTTTACAGATAAGAATATAGAGATTCAAGTATGCTGTGGTTTATTTAAGACCATAAAGTAGTGACTGTCAGCCTAGGAATAAAGTTTTCTGATTCCTAACTTGTGTGAATTATTTCCACTCTCCATCCTATTCTGGATATTTAAAGCTGCATTATAACCTAAGCCATAATTCTAAGACTTAAACCGACACTGTCCATGGGATTTCCCAGGCAGGAATATTGGAGTGGTTTACTGTTTCCTCCTTCAGGGGATCTTCCTGACCCAGGGATCAAACCTACATCTTCTGCATTGCAGGTGGATTCTTTACCACTGTGCCACCTGGAAAGTCCTGTTATTCAAAATATAAATATTTAAATTATCCTCTTGAAAATGATATATTTTTAATAAAATACTTATTTTTTCTAGTTAATATTAAAATGGAGAGTCATAATACCTTAAAAAGGAATCTCAAGGAACTGAGAACCTATATTTCTTTCCTTTTTTGAAACTAGATCTTAAAAATATACCTGCAGATATAATCCAAGCTCTGCATCAAGGATGTCCATCCATTCCTCCTGGTAATTGAATTCCACTGACTGACATAATTAGGCCCTATCTGTTAAACCTGTTGTGTCAAAATCTTCTTGAAGTGTCTTCATTTACATATTTCTAACATTGCAGAACAATCATAATAGTCGGTTCTGTCAAGGCCCATTGTCAAATGCTTTCATTCTTTGATTGACAGTGATAATAATTGATACTATGGGTCCTTTATATTAGAGTAGTTGTTTATTTGACATAATATTCTGGAAAATGTGCACCAAAAATCCTTTAAAAGTGTTTTGGTTAAAAGTAGTTTCATCAGTTTTTCATCCATTTTTCCCTCCTGTCATTTCAAATGGTTTGGATCAAACTGTCCCTAAATTATTAGACTGGAAAAAGAGCAATCTTAGTCTCTTATTTCAGATATTTTCTGGTCTCTATAGTCATTCCTCTCTGTAATCATTTACAGTTTATGCAATGGCAGATATATATAAAAATATCTAACGAGTTTAAACCAAAGAAAGTATCCTTTTTCTCTTAGCCCATGCCTTTAATTTAATTAGAAAGACTTTGCAAGACCTTTTAGTAACTAAGGGAACTGACACATTATAAAGTAATGCAAAAGAACGTTAGGGACTTAAGTACTCCCTAATTCTCACTGCTTCTGTTTTTTCAGTTAAGACATTAACACTAGTCAGTTAAGACCTATTTGGAATTATCTGAGGCAGACGAATCAAAAAAGGCTCCTCTGCCTGATTTTTTGAAATCCTGTCATTATACAAAGGAATAAGCTAAATGAGGGCTGAAAGGTTATCTTTACTGCTGATAAAAGTGATATCAGAGAATGTGGGCAGGACATTTTGCTAATGTCCTGAGTAGTGTGCCAAGATTAGTCAGATTTGCTCACCCAGTCATGGCAGGAGTGGCCAGGGGCAGACCTCTCTCCCCAGGGACAGAACCAAGCAGAACTTGTGATCCCCGCAAGCACCCATCTTCCAAGAGAATAAAAAAAGAGGAAGGAATTGGGCAACTTTATGTTCACTTTCTCCTACAAAGCCACACACTCACATAGTTACTGTCTCTCTCTTAAAAAGCAGTAATAGAGGGGACAGTGAGAAACGAAGGGGTTGATAATGGGATTGACTCCACAAGTAATGACAACAACAGAAAAACCTTTTGCCACTAATTTTCTCCCGTTTTATGTTCTCTTAACATCTTAGGTTTAATCATTAAACCATGAACAAGATAATCTATAAAACGAGCTCTCTTACCTTTCTTTTCAAGACAATCTCCTATTTTAATATTCTTTCTGTTCTACTATTCTGATGAAAAGTTGGGGATTCTCTTTCTGTACATAAGAGTGACCATGGGATGCTCTAACAACAGCTTTCCTATTCATTGACTGGGTCAGTATAATAATTCTTTTTCATTGACGATTACTACAAAGGCCTTTGGCATCAATGGTCCATTTAAATAAGCCAGTGATAAACCTAGCCAAAGGAAAGAATCCAGAATGGATATCAATGCAAAACAATTCCAGATGGAAATAGAGGGTTCAACTACCATTTAGGGCAATTTTTTCTTCTATATTTGGTTCCATTGGAAATTTTTCTGAAATGAATATTTAGTAAATCTGTTCAAGCTTTGATAATGTATGTTACAGCTAGTGAAACAAATGCACATGTTTGTTTATGTTTAATCTCTCTGTATTTTATAAACATTTTCTCAAGATAGTTTCAAGTTCTCTTGTTACTAACAGTTGTATCTGTGATGTGATTCATTCATTCAGTAGATATTTGTTGAGATCCTAATGTATGTTGGATACTATTCTAGGGCATTTCTCTTATTTAATAATAGATTTAAAAGAAATGTAATGAGGAAAAAAATGTGTAAACTAAAGGAGATGAGAGGAGAGAGGGCCTATTTCAGATAAAGTTCTTTTCAAAAAAGTGACACCTGATCAAAGTACTTAATGAAGTGAAGGAACAAGCCATGAAGTTGTCATATGAATTCTGGAACTGCAAGCCACACAGAACGATTGCAGATACCAAGGCTCTGAGGCAGAAACATGCTTGGCAGTTTGCATTAGCATGTAGCCAGATGTGACAAAAGGGTTGCAATTTCAACATGAATTTGATATTTAGTGGTAACGAAGAAATCAGCATATTTTACTGAAAACAAATATATTCTGTATTCACCACCAACTCAAAGGACATAAGTTTGAGGAAGCTCCAGGAGTTGGTGATGGACAGGGAAGCCTGGCATGTTGCAGTCCGTGGGGTCACAAAGAGTCAGACACGACTGAGTGACTGAACTGAGCTGAACTCTTTCCAGTAATCATCTGATCATTCAAGTTGCTCTTCAATTATTTATAACAGCAACTTCTTTGAGAGGCTATTAACATAATTTAAAATTTGCCTAGTTAAGTATACAAGTCAGTGATTTTTTAAAATATAAACTTATAGAGCTGTGCAACTATTAACCACAATCCAATTTTAGGACATTTCCATCATCTTCAAAAGATCCCTCATGCCCATTTCCTGACAATCTCTGTTCCCACTCCCAGCTCCAGGCAACCAATAATCTGTTTTATAGATTTTCTTTTTTGAACATTTTCTGTAGTTGCAATAATACAATATGTGGTTTTTAAGATTTGGCTTCTTTCACTTGGTAAGGTGTTACAGAAAAGCTTGAACGACATTTTTGGCCAACCCAATATAATGTTGCTAAAGTTATTCCCTATATGAACATGCATCAGCTGTCTGTTACACTTTACTGTTGAATACCATTGCATTGAATGGATAGACATTTTGTTTTTTGTTTTACTTGGTGATGGAAATCTGTATTTTATTTTATTTTTTCACTTTTTGCCTATCATGAATAATGTGCTGTCACTTGCACATTCACTGTATGGATGTATGTTTTCATCTTGTTGATTAGAAACCTAAAAGTTCAATTGCTGGGTTTTATGGTAAATTTATCTTTAACTATTAATTAATGAACTTGACAAACTGTTTTCCAAAGTAGCTATATGGTTTTGTATACCGACCAGCAATACAAACCCGTTCCAGTTTCTTCACATCCTAGGCAGCATTTGGTTTGTCTGTCTTTTTGAATATAGTCATTATTGTGGATATAAAGTGTCATCCTCTTGTGGTTTTAATTTGCATTTCCCTCATGATTAATGTTTTTAGCACATTTTCATGTTATTTAACTATATCTTCTTTGTTGAAATGTTCATCCTGATTTCTAATAAAGTTTTGATTGTTCTATTTGTTTTATTAAGTTCTTTGTATGTTCTAGGTATAAGTTCTTTGTGTGCTGTGTGCTAAGTTGCTTCAGTCATGTCTGTCTCTTTCTGACTCTATGGACTGTAGTCTGCCAGGCTCCTCTGTCCATGGGATTCTCCAGGCAAGGATACTGGAGTGGGTTGCCATGCCCTCCTGCAAGGGATCTTCCCCACCTAAGGAATGAACCCACGTCTCTTACATCTCCCTCATTGGCAGGCAGGTTCTTTACAACTAGTACCACAATCTAACTCAAACGTTTTTCCTCCAGTCTGACTTACATTTTTAATACTCATTAATGGTGTCTTATGAGTAGCAGAAGTTTTAATTTTCAAAAAGTTTACTTTATTATTTTGTTTCTATTTTGTGTGTTGCTTGAAGGTCAGGAACATTTTCTGTTTTCTTCTAAACAGTATATAGCTTTAGTCTTTACATTTAGGTTGATGATCAAGTGTGAGGTCTTTTTTGCTTGTTTTTATTTTGGTGTTTTTTGATGGCAGTAAATGTGTGTTAGCACATGGAAATCTTAATTGTTTCAGCAATATTAGTAGTTGTTGTAGAGATTTACATGTATGCAGTTTAAATGATCATAATCTAGATTAGATTAATATTAACCAAATTTTAATGAAGTATAGATACTCTGCTCTACTATAATTCATTTCTCCCCACTCCTTGTACAACTAATATACATTATGTATATTTCAGTTCAGTTCAGTCGCTCAGTCGTGCCCAATTCTTTGCAACCCCATGAACTGCAGCACACCAGGCCTCCCTGTCCAACACCAACTCCTGGAGCCTACCCAAACTCATGTGCATTGAGTCGGCGATGCCATCCAACCATCTCATCCTCTGTCGTCCCCTTTTCCTCCTGCCCTCAATCTTTCCCAGCATCAGGGTCTTTTCCAATGAGTCAGCTTTTTGCATCAGTGGCCAAAGTATAGGAGTTTCAGCTTCAGCATCAGTCCTTCCAATGAACACCCAGGACTGATCATTACGATGGACAGGTTGGATCTCCTTGCAGTCCAAGGGACTCTCAAGAGTCTTCTCCAACACCACAGTTCAAAAGCATCAATTCTTCGGCGCTCAGCTTTCTTCACAGTCCAACTCTCACATCCATACATGACCACTGGAAAAACCATAGCCTTGACTAGATGGACCTTTGTTGGTAAAGTAATGTCTCTGCTTTTAATGTGCTGTCTAGGTTGGTCATAACTTTCCTTCCAAGGAGTAAGCGTCTTTTAATTTCATGGCTGCAATCACCATCTGCAGTGATTTTGGAGCCCAGAAAAATAAAGTCAGGCACTGTTTCCATTGTTTCCTCATCTATTTGCCATGAAGTGATGGGGCCAGATGCCATGATCTTCCTTTTCTGAATGTTGAGCTTTAAGCCAACATTTTCACTCTCCTCTTTTACTTTCATCAAGAGGCTCTTTAGTTCTTCTTCACTTTCTGCCACAAGGGTGATGTTATCTGCATATCTGAGGTTATTGATATTTCTCCTGGCAATCTTGATTCCAGCTTGTGCTTCATCCAGTTCAGTGTTTCTCATGATGTACTCTGCATAAAATATAAATAAGCAGGGTGACAATATACAGCCTTGACATACTCCTTTCCCTATTTGGAACCAGTCTGTTGTTCCATGTCCAGTTCTAACTGTTGCTTCCTGACCTGCATACAGGTTTCTCAAGAGGCAGGTCAGGTGGTCTGGCATTCCCATCTCTTTCAGAATTTTCTACAGTTTATTGTGAACCACACAGTCAAAGGCTTTGGCATAGTCAGTAAAGCAGAAATATATGTTTTTCTGGAACTCTCTTGCTTTTTCCATGATCCAGCGGATGTTGGCAATTTGATCTCTGGTTCCTCTGCCTTTTCTGAAACCAGCTTGAGCATCTGGAAGTTCACGGTTCACGTATTGCTGAAGCCTGGCTTGGAGAATTTTGAGCATTACTTTACTACTGTGTAAGATGAGTGCAATTGTGCGGTAGTTTGAGCATTCTTTGGCATTGCCTTTCTTTGGAATTGGAATGAAAAGTGACCTTTTCCAGTCCTGTGGCCACTGCTGAGTTTTCCAAATTTGCTGTTACTTTCACAGCATCATCTTTTAGGATTTGATATACTCAGTAATAAAGTATGATAGTTATTGATTCATATAATCTATGCCTCTTAAAGAATTTTGGAAAAAAATAGGACAAAAATATGACAAAAAATCATTTGCACTTTTTATAAATAACTCACATATTGAGATTTCCTGGTGCTCTCCTTTTTTTTTCCATTTTTCCCTGTAGATTGAATTACTATCTGCATATCTGCTTTGATTTTCTTCCCCCACTAAAACTCAGTATCTCCATATTCCTTTTGCTAGTATATATATGTATACATTATATTTATAATGTCTATTTATGTTCTAACTATATACAGAATATTATAAATGCATTTCTATTTATAGAAATAAATTTCATATGCTAATATTATGAGGCCAACAGTACAGTTATACAATTATTTTATAACTTTTTTTTAACAAAATTGTCTTTTATAGACATCTGTTAAAGGAAAATGAGAAGATACATATATTTATACTGTCTTTACAGTGCTCTATTTCTTTATATGGCATCAGGTTACCATCTGGTATCATTCACTTTCAGTTTAAAGGACTTTCTTATTTCTTGTAAGAAAGGTGTATTAATAATAATTAATTCTTTTATTTTTGTTCAAATGGAGATAACTTTATTTCTCTTTCATTCTTTGAACCAAAATATAGTTGCTGAATACTGTTATGTTCCGTGTACTACATAGTGATTGGGCTTCCCAGGTGGCGCTAGTGATAAACAGCCATCAGCCAGTGAAGGAGACATGAGACTCGGGTTTGATCTCTAGTTTAGGATGATTCCCTGGAGGAGGAAATGGTAACCCCCTGCAGTATTCTTGCCCGGAAAACCCCATGGACAGAGGAACCTGGCAGGTTACAGTCCGTAGAGTTGCAAAGAGTCGGACACAGCTTAACGACTTAGCAAGCGCTAATGATTGGACACTGCATACATTAAGAAATTATCACTGTGATAAGTCTACTAACAATCTTGTCTTCAACAAAGTTGTTACAACATTGTTGACCATTTTCTTCATGCTGGTATCATATTTCCATGACTTTTTATTAGGTCACTGAAGGTTTATACCTCTCAATTCCCTTTACTTATTTCACCTCCCTTACTCACTCCCCTCTGGCAACCACCTGTTTTTTCTCTATGAGTCTGTTTTCATATTTTTTAATGTTTTTATGGATTCCACATATCAGTGAGATCATACCGTATTTGTCTTTCTCTGCTTCTGACTTATTTTATTTAATGTAATATCCACTCCTCTATCCACTCATGTTGTCACAAATGGCAAAGCTTCATTTTCTATGGCTAAGTGATCCTCCACTATTTATATATTCCACCATGTTTTCTTTATCCATTCAACTATTGATATGTAATTTATTTGGGGGGGGCACATTTTGGAAGCCTTGTGACAGTTATTCCTTCAAATATTTTTCAGCCCTTTTCTCTTCTGCTTTCTTTCTGGGACTCCTATTATTTATATGTTGGTGTACCTGAAATTTTCTGACGGGTCTCTGAGGCTTTGTTCATATTTCTTCAGTCTTACTTACCCTTTAAGATTAGATGATATCTGTTGATCTATCTTCAAATTAGCTGGTACTTTTTTCCTGCTACTCAAATCTGCTGTTGAATCATTCCAATAAAATTTTCATTCCATTTACTATATTCTTCCAACTCTAAAATTTATTTTTTTGGGGAAAGCATTTAACCTCTTGATTGATATTTTATATTTGATGAATCATTGTTGCTAAGCTTTCTGCCTTCTAAAACATGTTTGTGTATATACATATATGAAAGTGAAAATTGTTCAGCTGTGTCTGACTCTTTGTGACCCCATGAACTGTATAGTCATGGAATTCTCCAGCTATAATACTGGAGTGGGTAGCCTTTCCCTTCTCCAGGGGGTCTTCCCAACCCAGGGAATGAACCTACGTCTCCCACATTGCAAGTGGATTCTTTACCAGCTGAGCCACAAGGGAAGCCTGTATAAAGTTCGATCTCTGGTCAGGAAACTAAGATCCATCTTAATCACTAGACTGTCAGGGAAGTCCTAAAATATGTTTTATAAGAAAAAAATTGTTAAGCATATTTGCAACAAATGATTTGAAGTTTTTATCTGCCAAGTCCAACATTGGGGGCTCCTCAGAGACAGTTTAAATTAACTACTTTTCCCAGTGTATGGATTATAATTTTTTTATTTCATTGAATATCTTGCTATCTTATTGTTGAAAACTGGATAATTTGATAGCATACTTTACTAACTCTGGATTATGAGCTATCCCTCCTCCCACCTCTAGGAGTTGCTGTTTTTGCTATTAATGTTCATTTGTTTAGAGATTTGCCTGGACTAATTGTGTGGATTTTGTCTTGCCTGCAGTGTGCATCATTGATGTCTTCTCTTCCTTATGTTTTTAATTTATTTCATTTTTTTTTAAGTCTGGCTTCCTATATTTACCCTGAATCAGCTTATTTTTCAGACAGTGATAAATCAGAGGTCATTCTTGAATATCTGGAGCCAGGAAGATATCCACCCTTTGCCAGTGGATCTGTTTGTGAGTTGAGAAACACAAAATTCAGGCACTTTATGAATATGCCTCAGCTTTTACTTTCTGCATGTACAAGGCCTCACAATAAGGAAAGTATGATAGCTAGGTCTGTCTTCATTATCTTGTAATTATGTTCATAGCCTTTCTGATACCAGGATTATGTGGGAATGGATTAAGGCCCACAGTGGCTGTCTCTTTCACTGTATCTCTCCAAAAAATTTTTTGTTTGTCTGAGGTCTATTGCTAACTCCAACCAGTAATGTGACCTCATGTAAGCTATGATATTGGCTTTTCCTGATTGTCACAGATTTAGCTGTTGCTTTTGATTGCACCTCAAGGCATGGGCCTTATCAAGCTCTACTCCAGATCAATTCTTCCCTGTCTGGAAAGAAACCTGATGTCTGTTACAGCTTTTCATGCCCTGGTAAATATAGCAAGCAGTAAGGAGCTGGGAACCAGTGAAGGGGTAGAAGCAGCCCCTGGATAAAATGCTACACAGACTCCCATTGTTTTTTGGAGGTGGAGTAGTTTTTCTTAAATAAGCATATCACTGCATTTTTGTATACCTGTGGTAAATTTTCAGAGCTCTGAAATGTTTGTTTTTGGCAATTTTAGCCAGTTTTTTTGTGGCTCTGCATGATGAAAATTTGCTAAGCTTTTTACTTGGCCATTTATAAAAGCTCTTCTTCAGTATGTTTTCCTTAGTTGAAATTTACTAAAAATTAGCCATCTTAAAGTACCCAGTTCATAGTCATTCAGAATGTTGGACAGCCACTACTTCTATATGTCTCCAAACATTTTTATCACCCCAAATAAAATGTTGTACACATTAAGTAGTCACTCCTTATTTTCCCCCATGCTCACATTTCACCACCCCCTGGTAACCACAAATCTGCTTTCTGTCCTATGGATTTACCTACTCTAAATATTTCATATGAATTGAATAATAAAACGTAAACATTTATGTCTGTCTACTTTTACTTAGCATATTGGTTTTGAGGCCCATCCACATGGTAGTATGTGCTAGTACTTTATTTCTTTTTTAATGGCTAACTAATATTTATGTATTTATATATTTAAATGGGGCTTCCCTGGTGGCCCAGCTGGTAAAGAATCTGCCTGCAATGCAGGAGACCCCAGTTTGATTCCTGGTTTGGGAAAATCCTCTGGAGAATGGATAGGCTACCCATTCCACTATTCTTGGGCATCCCTGGTGGCTCAGATGGTAAAGAATCTACCTGCAATGTGGGAGACCTGGGTTCAGTCCCTGGGCTGGGAATATCCCCTGGAGGAGAGCATGGCAACCCACTCCAGTATTCTGGCCTGGAGAATTCCATGAACTATTCCATGAGGTTGAAAAGAGTCAGACATGACTGAGCAACTTTAACCAGATTTTATGTAATCATTTGTTGGTGGACATTTGGGTTGTTTCCATATTTTATTTCTTGTGAATGATGCTCCTGTTAAATTCATGTATACATATTTGAGTCCTTGTCTAATTTCTTTGGTTATACACACAGAATGAGGGTTTCTGGGTACTTCTATGTTCACCTTTTTCAAGGGACTATCAAACTGTTGTCTGTGCAGCTTTACTATATTTTATATTCTCATTAGCCATGTTGTGTGTGCTCCAAATTACCTACATTCTTATCAACACTTATTTTCCATTATTAAAAAAAATTACTGTAGTCATCCTAGTGAGTGTGGGGGTGAAGTATTGCATTTTCAGTTCAGTTCAGTCGCTCAGTCATGTCCGACTCTTTGAAACCCCTTGGACTAGAGCACGCCTGGCTTCCCTGTCCATCACCAACTCCCAGAGTTTACTCAAACTCATGTCCAATGAGTCGGTGATGCCATACAACCATCTCATCCTCTGCCATCCCCTTCTCCTCCTGCCTTCAATCTTTCCCAGCATCAGGGTCTTTTCCAATGAGTCAGTTCTTTGCATCATGTGGCCAAAGTATTGGAGTTTCAGCTTCAACATCAGTCCTTCCAATGCATATTCAGGGCTCATTTCCTTTAAGATGGACTGGTTGGATCTCCTTGCTGTCCAAGAGATTCTCAAAAGTCTTCTCCAACACCACAGTTCAGAAGCATCAATTCTTCAGCGCTCAGCTTTCTTCACAGTCCGACTCTCACATCCATGCATGACTACTGGGAAAACCATAGCTTTAACTAAATGGACCTTTGTTAGCAAAATAATGTCTCTGCTTTTTAATATGCTGTCTAGGTTGGTCATAGCTTTTCTTCCAAGGAGCAAATGTCTTTTAATTTCATGGCTACAGTCACCATATGCAGTGATTTTGGAACCCCCCAAAAATGAAGTCTATCACTGTTTCCACATCCATTTGCCATGAAGTGATGGGGCCAGATGCCATGATCTTAGTTCTCTGAATGTTGAGCTTTAAGCCAACTTTTTCACTCTCCTCTTTCACTTTCATCAAGAGGCTCTTTAGTTCTTCTTCACTTTCTGCCATAAGTGTGATGTCATTTGCTTATCTGAGGTTATTGATATTTCTCCTGGCAATCTTGATTCCAGCTTGATTCATCCAGTCCAGCATTTCTCATGATGTCCCTTGCATATAAGTTAAATAAGCAGGGTGACAATATACAGCCTTGACATATTCCTTTCCCAATTTGGAACCAGTCTGTTGTTTAATGTCCAGTTCTAACTGTTGCTTCTTGACCTGCTTACAGATTTCTCAGGAGGCAGGTCAGGTGGTCTGGTATTCCCATCTCTTTAAGAATATTCCAAAGTTTGTTGTGATCCACACAGTCAAAGGCTTTGCGTGGTCGATAAAGCAGAAATAGATATTTTTTCTGGAACACTCTCGCTTTTTCAATGATCTAATGGATGTTGGCAATTTGATCTCTAGTTCTTCTCTCTTTTCTAAATCCAGCTTGAACATCTGGAAGTTCACGGTTCACGTATTGCTGAAGCCTGGCTTGGAGAATTTTGAGCATTACTTTACTAGTGTATGAGATGAGTGCCAATTGTATGTTAGTTTGAACATTCTTTGGCATTGCCTTTCTTAGGGACTGGAATGAAAACTGACCTTTTCCAGTCCTGTGGCTACTGCTGAGTTTTCCACATTTGCTGGCATATTGAGTGCAGCACTTCCACAGCATCATCTTTTAGGATTGGAAATAGCTCAACTCAAATTCCATCACCTCCACTACCTTGGTTTGTAGTGATGCTTCACAAGGCTCGCTCAACTTCACATTCCAGGATGTCTTGCTCGAGGTGAGTGATCACACCATCATGATTATCTGGGTCATGAAGATCTTTTTGTACAGTTTTCTGTGTATTTTTGCCACCTCTTCTTAATATCTCCTGCTTCTCTTAGGTCCATACCATTTCTGTCTTTTATCGAGCCCATCTTTGCATGAAATGTTCCTTTTGTATCTCTGATTTTCTTGAAGAGATCTCTAGTGTTTCTCATTCTGTTGTTTTCCTCTATTTCTTAGCATTGATCGCTGAGGAAGGCTTTCTTATCTCTCTTTGCTATTCTTTCGATCTCTGCATTCAAATGGGTATATCTTTCCTTTTCTCCTTTGCCTTTCACTTCTCTTCTTTTCATAGCTATTTTTTAAGGCCTCCTCAGACAACCATTTTGCCTTTTTGCATTTCTTTTTTCTTGGGGTTGGTCTTGACCACTGCCTTCTGTACAATGTCACAAACTTCCCTAATGACTAGTAATGTTGAAATGCACCTGTACTAATGTGCTGTGAAGCAGAGTTTCACAGAATTGTGGCTCTGTGGGGAAGAGCCAGGAAGGCTTTTCTGGGGAATGATATTTGAAACCTTCAAGGAGTTAATGAAGCAATGAGAGGACAGGAAGATCTTTACAGATAATGGAGAAAATATTTGCAAAAACCCTCATGGCAGAACAGTATGATGAATTCAGAAGCGTAAATGAAGATTCTTGTGATGTTAGAGAAGAAACGAGAACATGGTACAATATCTAACTGGAAAGGTAGGGGATATATAATGCTTTACCTTGTGACTTTTACTCAACAACATGGTGTATATGTTCCTGGATGACATGATCATATTCACTTTTAAAAGATAATTCTGGTTGTTCTGTGGATAATCAAGGAAGGTGGAACATCATTAGATACGATTAGACAAACTAATAGACTATTACAGTGTTCCAAACACATTGTCATGGTGCCTGGAACTAAGTAGAGAAGATGGAGAGATGAGTTTGTAATAGAGGTTTTTTTAGAGATAAATTATCCCCCCGTGGATTTCTTAGAATGCATATTTATATCAAAGATTCAGTCTGACTTAGTTCAGCTGGGCAAACAAGGAGTAAGGACAAGTTAATTGCAGTCTATCTCTCTCCTAAGCACTTATTTTTCTATCAGTATTTATATTCATAATCTTTCATTTATATTTCATTATCTATCTTTAAATATATACATGTCAGTGTATATATTTAAATATCGTATCCTGTCTTTCAGTACTGTGGGGCTAATAAAATCTTAATAAACACTAATTGTTATCAAATTTGCCAAGAAAAGACTCTCACAAATCTTGTTAGTTTTTAACATTCTGTTCATTTTGGAGTCTAGAATGTATCTCCAGCAGGGACTGTGCTTGGAAGCACCAGGGACTTCTTGGAAGAAAATATACTTGACAGATCTTGGGTCAAACTGTAATTATCCTTCAGAAAGACTGATTCTGGACATATTGTAGGTAATACATTTTTATACTGTCAGGATTTATGTCACTTTGTTATCCAATTGTTCTAGACATTTTTTCTATCAAATCATGAGCATCTACAGAGATGTATATAATAACAGTTTGTTTTCTTCTATTAGACTCCAGGTGCAAAGATGCTCATTCTAACTTTTCCATATATTATCTATGAAGGTTTGGAAAATTAGCTAGTGAACCTCACCTCATGACCATAAAGGTGCCTGTATTAGGCTGTGAAGAAAAGAAATCTCACTATTCCTTTAATTTAGGAATTTCCTCTGTCCTTCCTCCAACAATTGCCCTCCCCTCTCCCCATCAACCATGCCATGCTCACATTTGAGTTTTCTCTCCTGGAAGAATGAGTACAGACTGTAAGAAGTTAGAACAAAACTGCAGAGAAAACAGATTGGAAGTATAATCTTGAATAATGGAAAAAAATGAGAGAAAATAAATCCATATACTTAGATATAGATGCAAATAGAGACATAGGTATCTATATCGTAATCTGTATCTATCAATCAGTTGATCCACAGCACCTTATGCACCTTTTTCTAAGGGGGATTCATATTATTTAGTTAAATTTACATAGCAAAAGGGCTAATTTGATGCTGCTCTCTGAAACTTAAAAGATTTATTAATACTTAAGAAGGTTTTTCATAACAGGAAAATTCATGTAATAATTCCTCTTATTATTACTATTATTTCTTCATTTTGCTCTAAAATTCCCTCCTTTTCTGTTTCACTTATTTCATTCTACTATGTCTTTACTCATTTATTTCATATGCCTTCTTTATGCTTATCTTTGTAGAGAAGGGAATGACAATCCACTCCAGTATTCTTGCCTGGAGTATCCCATGGACAGAGGAGCCTGCTGGGCTACAGTCCACAACATCACAAAGAGTCGGACATGACTAAATGACTAACACACACACTTGTAGAGATACTTTTTTGTCTATTGCTTCTTGAATTTTCTCTTACTATTCTTTACTTCAACTTAAAAGGACTTTTTTAACCAAAAGATTCCTAGAAAAAAATATTTTCCATTTTGGATCCCTTGTGGCTTTGGGACAACGAGGGAGTAGGTAGGGGGTTGTAAGTGGAAAGGTTACTGAGTCTGCGCCCCAGAGGTATCTGGAAAAATGTGTGGCATGTTGACAGTCTGAGATGAAGTTGTCATAATGACAGTTTGGAGTCTTGTCTGATTTGACAGCATTTACTTGCTTTGCTGCTCCAACTGGAAAAGTAAACATTGTGTCTGGGGACTAAATCTACTTGTGTATTCTTGAACTAGATTAAAGGCAGATACTAAATGGTCTATGTAGGTTTTCTTTTGTTTTTGCTCTTAATTGTCTGATTTACCAATGTTCTGTTCTATTCTTTAGTG
The DNA here is from genome assembly GCF_014754425.2 of Oryx dammah. Classification (NCBI taxonomy): domain Eukaryota; kingdom Metazoa; phylum Chordata; class Mammalia; order Artiodactyla; family Bovidae; genus Oryx; species Oryx dammah. The sequence continues at coordinate 32,691,503 of NW_024070213.1, read as the reverse complement.
TACCTTGAGGTACTTAAAAGGAAGTGATTTGACGTATTTATTGATATTGCAAAGTCAACAAGCTGACTGAAATTCTATATTTCATTGATCATATATTTATTATTTTGAATAGTATCAATAAATGTGAATTGACCTATGGAGTGTTTTAATTCTAAATTGGCTGTGATATCTAACCTATGGACCCAGAGAGTGCATTATACAAATTCTGAATGTTATATGTCCAGCCCAGGAATGGAATAAATCTTTGTGGAATTACCCCAGTAGCCCCAGTGGGGTTAATTTTCAGTATGCACACTGATAAGGAAGGGAGAGATATGAGCAGAATGAAAAGTAAAATGTTAGAATCATTTTGTTACCGATCTTCTTACTTCCACATCCTACTGTGCAAAGTGGTTCAGTAGAAGTTTTACAAGCATGAAGTTTATCTTGTCATGTGTACTTTTATGATTGTGACTTAGAGCTATCTAACCAAATTTTCAGTGGAACAAAAGAAAGTTCATGTTGGCTTTGATTAACTTGTTATATAGTGAAAGTTTCCTTTTGTTTTAGGCTGTAAATGTTACTGTGTTATGTAATATGCACTGAAAAAAGAAAATAGGAAAAAATGTGTATATTTAAATGATTGTTTATACCTGCATTCTTAAGAGTCCTAAAGACAATTGTTTCTTGATAATCAGTGATTATTGGACAGTCAGAGAAAACTCATGAAAAAATTTTTTTCTGAATATAAGATGATTTATGGAATAAAAATATTAAACTTCTGAATGACTATTATAATTTTAATAATTCATATTTTAAAATAAATAATTATTTATGGCTGCATTGCAAGTAGAGTATTAAATCTTTTAAATGGATTATTTGCACAATTTGACTTTGAAACAATGCCAGTAAATATGGTCAAGTTAATAAACTGACTAGGGAAAGAATCTTTTTTATATGTCACATGAGTTTCTACAAAACTTTTGAAGTAATATTCTTCCTGAGTATAATAAGGGGGACAATCTAGCTTTCTAAAATGTCTCATTGTTAACTAAAAATATTGTTATAGGTATTGCCAGAACAATTATCAGCACTCTTCTGAAAATATTTGGAAGCTATTGAGATACAGATTTTAAGGAAACTTATTTAAGAAGGAATTTTCTTCTTTAATAAACAGTACTCAGGATTTCCTAGAACTGCAAATTTATTATTTTTTATTGATGATAATGAAGGCTGATAGCATTATGGTGCAAGAAATTTGACTTTTGGAAAGCTGCACCATAGAAAATAGGTTTTATATTTTCTCTATCTTTAAAGAGCTAAGGACATTTTAATAAGTGATACCTGGAAATTATTGACAAGATGATCTTGAAGCCAGTCCAAGGTGTTACCAGTTATGGATCAGTCCAGGACATCTTTTTTAGACTGTCAAGATGAGGTCTATATTATTTATGCTCTACTCTTTTAAGTTCAATCTGCATAATTATACAAAAAGGTAAAAAAAAAAAAAAACTCCTATATTCATTTATCTGGTAACTACATCTGACTCATTATGTTAATACATTATTTTATTATCAAAGGAAGAAATTTGAGGTAGCAACCTCCTGTGACAGTACTATGAATTTCCTGCTGCTGCTGCTGCTAAGTCACTTCAGTCATGTTCGACTCTGTGCGACCCCTTAGACGGCAGCCTACCAGGCTCCTCTGTCCCTGGGATTCTCCAGGCAAGAACACTGGAATGAGTTGCTATTTCCTTCTCCAATGCATGAAAGTGAAAAGTGAAAGGGAAGTTGCTCAGTCGTGTCCGACTCTCAGCAACCCCATGGACTGCAGCTTACCAGGCTCCTCCATCCATGGGATTTTCCTTCCAGGCAAGAGTACTGGAGTGGGGTGCCATTGCCTTCTCTGATGAATTTCCTAGTATCTACAAAATGATATTTTAATACGGATACATATATATACGTCCTGCACCATTTGGCTTGTGGGAATCTTAGTTCCTGGTCCAAGGATTGAACTCAGGCCTCAGCAATCTGAACCACTGAACTACCATGGAATTCCCAAGTCATTTTGTAATTGGAATATTAGAAATGTGTTGTAGAATTTTGGGTAATTCATTTAGAGAAAAACCTAAATAGACCTGCACTATATATTTAGTGTGGATATGCATATGTCATGGCAGAAATATCAACCTATTTGATTATGGGATATTGCCCTATACCTCACTGTCAATTCTATGTAATATATGGTATATACACCATATTATATTTCTCTAAACCATTTTTTTTTTCAGTATTCTGAAGCTCATTTGACCTCTGAGGTTTTGGATAAGAACATTCACCCATGAAAAAGGGAAAGTGAAAGTGTTAGTTGCTCAGTTGTGTCTGACTGTTCGTGACCCCATGGATTATAGCATTGCAGGCTGCTCTATCCATGGAATTCTCCAGGCAAGAATACTGGAGTTGGTAGCCATTTCCTTCTTCAGGGGACCTTCCTGACCCAGGTATTGAACTCAGGTCTATTGCATTGCAGGCAGATTCTTTACCATCTGAGCATGCAGGGAAGCCCTATATAAATATTCACTTATTTATGCATTCACCTATATAAACAGTTAAATTTAAGTCTATCAGTAACATAGAAAAATGTAAAAAAGAATTCTAATTTTGCCTTACAAATAGCTGTGAAAAGAGAAGCCAAAAATAAAGGAGAAAAGGAAAGATATAAGCATCTGAATGCAGAGTTCCAAAGAATAGCAAGAAGAGATAAGAAAGCCTTCCTCAGTGATCAATGCTAAGAAATAGAGGAAAACAATAGAATGGGAAAGACTAGAGATCACTTCAAGAAAATTAGAGATACCAAGGTAACATTTCATGGAAAGATGGGTTCGATAAAGGACAGAAATGGTATGGACCTAACAGAAGCAGAAGATATTAAGAGGTGGCAAAAATACACAGAAAACTGTACAAAAAAGATCTTCACGACCCAGATAATCATGATGGTGTGATCACTCACCTAGAGCAAGACATCCTGGAATGCAAAGTCAGATGGGCCTTAGGAAGCATCAGTATGAACAAAGCTAGTGGAGGTGATGGAATTCCAGTTGAACTATTTCCAATCCTAAAAGATGATGCTGTAAAAGTGTTGCACTCAATATGCCAGCAAATTTGGAAAACCCAACAGTGGCCACAGGACTGGAAAAGGTCAGTTTTCATTCCAATCCCAAAGAAAGGCAATGTCAAAGAATGCTCAAACTACCGCACAGTTGGCACTCATCTCACATGATAGTAAAGTAATGCTCAAAATTCTCCAAGCCATGCTTCAACGATACATGGACCATGAACTTCCAGATGTTCAAGCTGGATTTAGAAAAGTCAGAGGAACCAGAGGTCTAATTGCCAACATCAGCTGGATCATCAAAAAAGCAAGCGAGTTCCAGAAAAAAAGATCTATTTCTTCTTCATTGACTATGCCAAAGCCTTTGACTGTGTGGATCACAACAAACTGTGGAAAATTCTGAAAGAGTTGGGAATACCAGACCATCTGACCTGCCTCTTGAGAAATCTATATGCAAGTCGGGAAGCAACTGTTAGTACTGGGCATGGAACAACAGACTGGTTTCAAATTGGGAAAGGAGTACATCAAGGCTGTATATTGTCACCCTGCTTATTTAACTTATATATAGGGTACAGCATGAGAAATGCTGGGCTGGATGAAGCACAAGCTGGAATCAAGATTGCCAGGAGAAATATCAATAACCTCAGATATGCAGATGACGCCACCCTTATGGCAGAAAGCAAAGAAGAACTAAAGAGCCTCTTGATGAAAGTGAAAGAGGAGAGTGAAAATGTTGGCTTAAAGCTCAACATTCAGGAAACAAAAGTCATGGCATCCAGTCCCAACACTTCATGGCAAATGGATGGAGAAACAGTGGAAACAGTGGCAGACTTTACTTTTCTGGGCTCCAAAATCACTGCAGATGATGATTGCAGCCATGAAATTAAAAGATGCTTACTCCTTGGAAGGAAAGTTATGACTAACTTAGACAGCATATTAAAAAGCAGTGATGTTATTTTGCCAACAGTGTTCTGTCTAGTCAAGGCTTTTCTAGTGGTCATGTATGGATATGAGAGTTGGACTATAAAGTAAGCTGAGCACCAAAGAATTGATGCTTTTGAACTGTGGTGTTGGAGAAGATTCTTGAGAGTCCCTTGGACTGCAAGGAGATCCAACCAATCAATCCTAAAGGAAATGAGCCCTGAATATTCATTGGAAGGACTGATGTTGGAAGCTGAAACTCCAATACTTTGGCCACCTGCTGCAAAGAACTGACTCATTGGAAAAGACTCTGATGCTGGGAAAGATTGAAGGCAGGAAGAGAAGGGGACGACAGAGGATGAGGTGGTTGGATGGCATCACTGACTCAATGGACATGAGTTTGAGTAAACTCTGGGAGTTGGTGATGGACAGGGAGGCCTATCGTGCTGCAGTCCAAGCAGTCCATAGGGTCACAAAGACTCAGACACGACTAAGCGACTGAACTGAACTGAATCTTGTCTAATTCCTGTTCATACCTTCTACCTTATGTATGTAGCATTTTTCATTAATTCTATATCAAGACTTCCATCTTACATTAGATAACGTCTATTCAGCAAACTATTGAGCACCTACTCTGTAGTAGGTATTTTACAAGTTTCTAAAGAAACAATTAAAAAGCAGAGACATTACTTTGCCAACAAAGGTCCATCTAGTCAAGGCTATGGTTTTTCCAGTAGTCATGCATGGATGTGAGAGTTGGACTATAAAGAAAACTGAGCACAGAAGAATTGATGCTTTTGAACTGTGGTGTTGGAGAAGACTCTTAAGAGTCCCTTGGACTGCAAGGAGATCCAACCAGTCCCTCCTAAAAGAGATCAGTCCTGGGTGTTCATTGAAAGGACTGCTGTTGAAGCTGAAGGTCCAATACTTTGGCTACCTGATGCAAAGAACTAATTCATTGGAAAGCACCCTGATGCTGGGAAAGATTGAGGGCAGGAGGAGAAGGGGATGACAGAGGATGAGATGGTTGGATGGCATCATTGACTCGATGCACATTGGTTTGGGTAGACTCTGTGAGTTGGTGATAGACAGGGAGACCTGGTGTGCTGTGGTTAATGGGGTCACAAAGAGTCGGAGACAACTGAGCAACTGAACTGAACTGAAAGAAACAACAGATAGAGGATGAGATGGTTGGATGGCATCACCGACTCAATGGACATGAGGTTGAGTAAACTCCAGGAGTTGGTGATTGACAGGGAGGCTAGAGTGCTGCAGTCCATGGAATCATAAAGTGTGGGACACAACTGAGCAACTGAACTGAACTGAAAGAAACAACGTCTGTGCCCTTGAGAATCTTCTAGACCTTACAAAGAAACAATACAGGGGAATGATAGAATAACAGAAGCATGAAAGATACAGAAGTAGGAAATAGTAGGTTGATGATTCTTTTTTGGCAAAAAGATGTAAGAGAATGGACAATGTGGCCCATGAAGAATAGGGAAGGCATCACACCAAGTACGTCGCTGTTAAAGGGAATAGCTGGAGCATAACACAGATGCAAGGAGCAGTATGGTATTGACACAGAAGGAAAAGTAATGATATTGCAAGGGAATGGTGGGGAATCTGGTAGAAATGTGTCTGGAGGAATAGTCATGGATCACGGCCACACTAAGGAGCTTGGACATTATTCTGTGCATAATAGGAAGCTATTGAAGGGTTTATGGAAGTGAGTGCTGTGATCCATTTTGCATTTTGAAAAGGTCTCTTGTGAAGTCTTGTAAAGATGTACTAGATGGGAACAAGACAGAGACCATTTAAGAGAATAAAGCAATTAATGGGACAGATGTAGTAATCTGAAGCACAATTTTGGTCTTGATTTGTCAAAACATATCTTCCTTATTTTCTTTTTATTCCTTTTCCTCTCCTTTTCACTCTCTCTTTCTCTTTTTAAATTTTACTTTATAATACTGTATCAGTTTTGCCATATATCAACATGAATCTACCACGAGTGTACATGAGTTCCCAATCCTGAACCCCCCTCCCATCGCCCTCCCCATACCATCTCTCTGGGTGATCCCAGTGCACCAGCCCCAAGCATCCTGTTCACTTTCTATTATGATTCCTGTTCTTCCTTCAGCCCCAGAATTATATTATGGTTCATAATGACACTATTTCATCATATACTTTTCAATCTAATTAATGTTTGTTTAAATAAGTTTTTCTTGTAACTCACTGTTTAAATAATCTTTGTGTAAATAAATCTTTGCTTTCTAAAGTTAAGCCCCCTGGATATTTTACTGTCATCTACTGTAACAGTTTTCTCACCTCTTTTTTAGATGATGTTAGTGCTCATGGGCTATCTATTCCGTATTCTACACTCAGTCAGTCTTCCTAACCGTCTACAAGGTCACTTATTCAAGTAACCACTCTCTGTTTCATCTGAAATCATAACTTCCTATTCAACATTAAATGAAATCTATTTCTTCAATTCTCCTCTAAGGGAACCACATAGGATGACCCCTAGTATACTGTTCACACTGTATTCTATGTGAGCACAACACTAGAAATTTCATATGAATACCTCTCCCTGAAGTTAGTACAAAGGAAGACCTAACTTTCTTGCTCCAGCTAGACTGGTACTTCAGTCTTATGAAATTTCAATCCTTTTGATTCTTCTCTTTCTCTTTACCTATCAGTTCCTTCTACTTCACTCAATTCCCTGTGAGTCTAGACCCATTTGGGTATCACTTCTTTTACTCTTGTGAGAGTTTCAAAGTCCCATTTCACTCTTTTACTACATCCACTTTGGTTTAACCAGTCTTTTCTGTTTCTATACCTATTAAGCTTTTCTGAAGGAAATCATGTAATTGTATTGTCAGTGCATGCTAATTTTTCATCTTCTTCCTTAACTGAGAACTTCCTATACTTCTCCCCCAAATAACTCTCAGATTCTTTTGCTTGACCTTACACACGAATACTTCCCATGATCCAAAGAAGCTAATCCAAAATAGTGAAAGGAATAGATAGTATTTTTCTCCAATCCTCACACAACTATATGTCAAGCTCTCATCTCTACCTGTTTATTCTTCCTATGTGACCTAATGTAGTCTTCTATACTAAAAACCATCAATAGTCTGATGACCTTAAAATGTTTATTATCAGTCCAGATCTCTTCCTGGAATTCCCATATTTATATATTCAATTGATTACTTGACCTCCCTATCCAGATGTCTGGTAAGGATGTCAAATGTAACAGGCAGAATAGACTTCTTCATTTTCTCCACAGACCTGCTCTTCTGTTTTTCTTCTCTATCACTGTTAATAGAATGATCTTCTAACCACTTTCTCGACTCAAAGAACTGTGAGTTATTTTTGACCCTTATTGCTATCACTTGCACATCCAATCAGCCATCCTTTGTACTACCCCCAAAAGATAACACAAACTTGGTCGTTTTTTAATAATTTCTTTTATATTATTTTAATCAAGTTACCATCGCCTCTCACTTGGATTACTGTAGTAAGATCTAATAAGATCTCGGTTGGTTTTTCCACTTTCAGTTTTACCCCCTTACAATTGTTTATCCTTTCACATAGCAGCCAGGATACTCTTTTTATAATGGATATCCTATAATATTCTCTTCTTGCTTAAGCCTTTCAGTGAATTCCTGTCATCCCTTTTACCAGGGCATGCAGGATCCTCTTTGATGTGGTTGTGGCTGCTTCTCTAAGATAATTTTGTAGTGTTGTCCTTCTAGCCTGCTTAGGCTACTGTGTTTCACTTCCACTGGTCTTCTGTATCTCAAACATTAAAATCTTGCATTAAAACTTATTTCCATTAGTGGTCTCACTGGACAGAATCTCAACACTTAGTCATTCTAGATCATATCATTCATTTGAATTTTCTTCATAGCAGTTATCACCATTTGATCTTTTTCTCTGGCTTATTTATGGATATTTTTTGTCTGCTCTTGTCTGTCTCTTTTTTAAACTGTATCCACACCTTCTAGCATAGTACTAACACTTAGAAGTTACTCAATAGCATGTTAAACCAATCATTGAAGTTAGCCTTATTGACTATAACAGCAAGTAAAACTAGTAATTAACTGAACTCTACTACATTTGTAGTTGAAAAAAGAAAAGAAATATTTTTTCCTAACTAAGAGTTAAGGAGTGATTTTCTTTTTTTTTAGGTGAGCCTTTGATTAACACAAGGTGAGAAACTTAAAAGTAGAATTTCAAGCTTTTTTTTTCCTGAGAGAGAATGGGGTATAAAGAAAAGTTTTGCTAACTTGATGAAGTTTGTCACACAAATCTTTGAAGGATCATAAATGGGAATTATAATTCCCCTAAGCTATTTTTCTTTCCTAGACCATTAAATGAAGACTTTCATGGATACTTTATAAATCTGGTACCACCCCTACTTTGATAGTATAATGGTCTGTCATTTCAATGAAAAAAAAATCATTCGTGTTGATGAAATAAAAGATCGTTCAAGTCACTTGTTTAGAATCATGTAGCTCTGTCAGTTAATTAAGTTTTTCTTCATTTTTTTTTTTACTTTCTCTATAGACGTATGAGTCACCCAGTTGATCAAAGACATATTTTGTTCTTCTAATAGTACATTATGAGTCATGTAATGAAATATAATTTATTATTGCTACATTATTCAATTAATTAATGAAATACAATTTATTATTGTTACATTATTCAATTAATTTGATTGATGTTGGTAAATAACTTTATTTTTATTTATTTATTTTTTTTACTTCATGAGTACTTACAGTGATGAAAGGCCTTTACCAACCGCCCCCCCCCTCAAATTTTTACTTGGTACATGTGACTTATATTTTCTCTCTGCAAACTTCATGAGGACAGGGATTTTTCTCTGAGATTGCATGAAAGCCTGACATCATGTTCCAATCAAATCTTATTGGGCAAAAATAAAATATAATTAACACCAAGTGTACATTAAAATTTTTCTTCCTCTGATAGCTTCTATAGTAGGCCAACCCCCACCCCTGCTGCCAGATGTCCACATACTAATACCTGCAACATATAAAAACTATGTTATATGACATAGTGAGTGGAAATTAAAGTTGCAGAGGAAATTGAGATTGCCAGTCAGTTCAAATAAAGAGAGCATCCTGATTAATCCAGGTGGGCCCAGTATAATTATAAGAGTCCTTAAATGGGGAGAAGGAGGCAGAGAGATGGCCTTCTGAAAAAGACTCAACATTGGTAGCTTTGAACATGGATGGGGCCAACAAGCAAATAATGCAGGAAAACTTAAGAGGCTAGAAAAGGTAAAAAAACTCTCCCCAAGATCTTCCATAACAAAATGCAGCCCTACCAATACCTTAATTTTAGCCCAGTGAGACCACTTTTGTACTTCTGACCTCCAAAACTTTAAAATAATGAATGTGTATTAAGTCACTAAGCTTGTGATAATTTGTTAAAGCAGCAACAGGAAACTAATACTGGTTCCCTTTTGCTTTTCTTCTCAGAAATAAAAAATGGAAGTACATAATTTCAAGGAAAGAGAGTAGATTTCCTTTGTGTATCTATGAAGCTTATTCATTTAACAATAGTATTTTATTTTTTTAAGTTCTTTTTTTCACTATGCATACTCCTTAGATCACATATTGTGAGAAAACATAGACCCAACTTGGCCATTGTAATTTAACTACAAACTTTTAAGTTGTCTGCTTTTAGTATGCATGTCAACTTAATATTAGTTAAAGAAGGAAATATATAAAAACAGAAATATTTTAAAAATGCTAATCATCCTGACTTCACCCATTTAGAATATATAGCTCTTTTACAACACTGGGCAGTAGTTTCTCTTTTCAGTAACAACAAAAAAAGTGATTCAGATGATATTTGTAGTATATGAGCTTGCAGAGGGGTGCTTAAAATGTTTAAGAGAGCACACAATTTTAAAGCATTTTCAAATACTTTAAAGACACATACTTTTAAGGAAACAATTGTACTAATTATGATTATCTGTCCATTTTATCAAATGCCTGCTCAATATTTACTAAGTGCTATTTTCAAACTTTGATTTGCTAGATCTACAGAAAGTCTAATTTAAGCATTTAGTGCCAATTTAAGGGAAGCATTAGATTTATAGAAAGAAAATGTGTACAGTTAGAAATTAACCCTTTTGACATTTTCAGCTATTCACTATTCAGAGTTTCTTTTGATTTCCTCATCAGACATTGATGATAACACAGATTATACATTGCCATCTAGTCTCTCCTCACTACTTGACTATAGTCAGAGATCCAGTTCATACGGAACAATTTGCTATTTTGCGAAATGGGCCATATTCTCTCTTCCTTCTAGCACTGTGAGCATAGTGTTGCTTTGTAGGAAACATGCTGATATACAACCAGCTCCTACATTCACCCTTCGGGGGGTTTCTGAGTCACCCAGGGCTCAGCTTCAGTTGAAGAGTCTCCTCCTTAGGAAGTGTTACTTGACCCAACACTGAGCTAGATGTTTCTCCCATGCTTTGTGCACCTTGTAGGCCTTTGTAATCCAAACTTAGGGTTTTACCGGTGGTGCAGTGGTAAAGAATCTGCCTAGGAAAGCAGAAGATGCAAGAGAAGCAGATTTGATTCCTCGTCAAAAAAATTCCCTGGAGGAGGAAATGACAACCCATTCCAGTGTTCTTGCCTGGGAAATCCCATGGACACAGGAGCCTGGCAGGCTACAGTCCATCAGGTCACAAAGAGTCAGACACGACTGAGTGACTCAAAATTTGTTGTTGTCATTCAGTCGTTCAGTTCAGTTCAGCCGCTCAGTGTCTGACTCTTTGCAACCCCATGGACTGCAGCACGACAGGCCTCCCTGTCCATCACCAACTCTCAGAGTTTACTCAAACTCATGTCCATTGAGTCGGTGATGCCATCCAACCATATCATCCTCTGTCGGCCCCTTCTCCTCCTGCCTTCACTCTTTCCCAGCATCAGGGTCTTTTCCAATGAGTCAGCTCTTCCCATCAGGTGGCCAAAGTATTGGAGTTTCAGCTTCAGCATCAGTCCTTCCATTGAACATTCAGGACTGATTTCCTTTAGAATGGACTGGTTGGATCTCCTTGAAGTCCAAGAGACTCTCAAGAGTCTTCTCCAACACCACAGTTCAAAAGCATCAATTCTCTGGCACTCAGCTTTCTTTATAGTCCAACTCTCACATCCATATATGACTACTGGAAAAAACATAGCTTTGATGAGATGGACCTTTGTTGGCAAAGTACTGTGTCTGCTTTTTAATATGCTGTCTAGGTTGATCATAGCTTTTCTTCCAAGGAGTAAACGTCTTTTTATTTCATGGCTGCAGTCACCATTTGCAGTGATAGAGTAGGTAACATTAAAACCTCCAGTGTCAGTAAGTGGTACCAAGACTCTCAGTCACCAAACCACGATTACCATCAAGTGTATACTTGATTTAGTTTAAATGGTTGACCACTATGGGGCTCTAGACACATTCGTACACATCTCTGAATGGAGATTTAGGAGACTCATAGGCTTGTGAATAAAAATAGCAATGGTTCTCCACCCTGACTGCCCAGTTCTCTATATCCTGTATATAAAAGAAGGGGGAAAATTTGCACTCACTTGAATATTATGAGCATTCCAGTTCTTTCCAACTTCAAAAGCAAATGTAGCATCTCTTCTGGCTTGAGGCTGAAAACTATGAGATAAAAGATTTGTTCTGTAGGTCATAAAAATGGAATTTTATGAAAGGCAAGCAGTTTATGTTTATAGTCATTCAAAATACTTTCTCCAAATATATTTCCCAAGGCTTAGAATTGGAGTTCCAGTTCAAAATGTTCTTTAGTGCTCACGTCCTTATCAAGGAGCTACCCATAGATACTATCTCCATCAGTCATACTTCACTGAATATTCTGGATGCTGATCACATAAAGAAAATGATATAGTCTCTGGCCTCTACGTAATGCACTATAGGACTTCTTCAATTAGTATATCAATACTGCATATTGCAATAGAGTGTTGCCATAAATATTCCAGTGACTTTGGCAATATTTTCATATATCACTGTATGAGGAACTCTAGTTAATTTTCCTAGTTATCAGTGAGTGCACGTGTAGAAAACAAGGAATTATATTTATGAATGGGGAAGAATAACTATTGGATATTAAATGAAAATTTAGAAAAATGAACATCAATTTAATAACATTTATGAACCTCTTGAAGAAATATGTCTAAGAACTCACATCTTGGGGAAGAAACAAACAAAACAAACTTTATCTCATATTTCAGGTTTCTTCATTCAGAAATAATTTAACAGCTGTGTTCTATGATTTTCTTTAAAAAGTAAGCTAAATAAATCAGAATTGAAAACCAAGCTGTTGACAAGTGTCTGTATGTGTATGTGTGTGTATAAAACATAGTATAGAAAAATGATATAGTGGTAACCTAGGTGTAGTTAGTTACTGTCATGGTATTTCCTGGTTAGTACCAAGGCCATATATTGACTATGGACTTCCCTGGTGGGTCAGCAATAAAGAATTTCCTTGAAGGAGACATGGCAGGAGCTGTGGGTTCAATCCCTGGGTTGTGAAGGTGCCCTGGAGAAGAAAATGGTAACCCGCTCGAGTATTCTTGCCTGGAAAAATCCCCTGGACGGAGCAGCCTGGTGAGCTACAGTCCATGGGGTTGCAAAAGAGTTGAACATAACTTAGCAACTAAACAACATGTATTGACTAAAATGTGGACCATTACAGATCAGGAGACATAATTAAGTATGTAGGTAGTAAAACTAGACTTGGAGATCCTCGCTACTGTTTGAGGAACCATGTACAGACATAATTTGAAAGTGTTTGATATCTATTAACATGTTGAGCTTCAGATTCAGACTACCAGAGCTTTTAGAAGGACCTCTGTTGGCTCTGTTCTGATCATGGCACCCAAAGAGAAGAAGGTGAGGGGCCACCAGTGTATGCCCATGCAGACCCAATACACCGCTTCTTGCTCTTCAGTACAATACATCAAAGACTCAGAACAAGGAGTTCTCCTCCAAACAGCCCAACCCACATCTGGTGTTTACCCAGGTCTTCCCCAGCCCAGCCTCCCTGGGAAGCCCTTGTTGCTAGGTGCTCTCGTTTGACCCCAAGGTATAGTTCAGGGGCTCTATGGTTCCTTGGGATGATGAAGAACAGATACAGCATGATGTGGGGTTGAGGGTGAGGAGAAAAGGAGAGTTCCATCTCTCTTTTTGTCTGAAAGGATAAATAGGAATAGGCCAGTAGTGTTGTCATGTTGGCATACGTTTTAACTGTATTAGGAATAAGACAACCACAAAATGAAATTGTTAAAAGAAAAGCATTTAAAAATGTGTCCCCTTACCTCCCAATATCAATGGTAGTCTGCTCATAAACTGGGCATATTAAGGATGTTTGTTTACTTTCCACATTCTGTTCAGATTTTAAACTCATCCCCCTCCCAGAAATTTTTATATATTCATATGATATATATGATATGTCATATAGTTTGAAAGCAAATATATATGTGTGTTTATGCATATATATGTGAAGAAAGTTATATTTAAAGGAATGAGAATGTCACCAGTGGCAGTAAATATTTAAAGATAAATGAAGCAATGTCTTCAAAGTTGGAAGGGAAGAAAGATATTTAACTGTATTTTATATTATGCAAAAGATAATTTAAATCATGTGATAACTGAGGTTATTACTCACTTGCCTTATGTGGAAAGATTATTCAAGAGGATCAACCAGAAAAACAAAACAAGAAATCTTAGAAAAAGGCATATACAGAATTCAGGCAGTGAAGTATGACCATAGGAAGGAAGGAAGCCAGGAAGTAAATGAAGGAGAATTTGTTAGGTACTGGTGCTTGGAAGGTTCCCCTTCAAAACACATGTACACCTGTGGTGGATTCATGTCAATCTATGCCAAAACCAATACAGAATTGTAAAGTAAAAATTAAAAATAAATAAATAAATTAAAAAAAAAAAAACAAAGATGAAAAATTAAGATATAAGATTGCATTTTTTTATAAGGCCAATAAAACATTGGTCTACAGTTTAAAACAATATTGTGTGTGTGGGTTTTTTTTTTTTTAATATTTAAAGCTGTAGTGGTCAAAATGTGATAAAAAGGACCTAAATGATAAAACTTCATAATTACATTATAGCTAAATTTTTTGAGGTGAGGGAGGAGGATAGGTTGAGATAATGTATACTAATTACCATGTGTTTCATAGCAAGAATCTCGAAAAGTCAGACAGGACTGAGTGACCTCACTTTCAATTTTCACTTTCATGCATTGGAGAAGGAACTGGCAACCCACTCCAGTGTTCTTGCCTGGAGAATCCCAGGGATGGGGGAGCCTGGTGGGCTGC